>NC_047679.1:122288193-122588193 GCF_011762505.2 Arvicanthis niloticus
ATTAATGCTTTATGTCTGTGTGCTTATCACCTATCTCTTTACTAGTTGATGCTCCATTATTAAAATCACAACTTTGGTATCTGCTTCATATAGTTCCTGCTATATGGAAGAAAGATAATGCTAAAATGTCTATGACATTAACTGGAAAACAGTCATTCTTTCATGGTACAGGCTATGATAATTCAGTCCTAATGTATCATTAGGTGTTTCTCAATATATAAGAAAATGACTTGTTATCTTATTAAATGAAAGAAATTGTTTTGTATTATCTTTTGGGACTTTTTTTAGTCACATAGTCATTTTATTTTATTTCATTTTTTAATAATTTATTTTTATTCACTTTACATCTCAATTAGAACCCCCTCCCTCTTCTCCTCCTAGTTCCACATTACAGATTCTTCCTCCCTAGTGTCCCTCCCTTTCTCCTCAGTGAAGGGGAGCCCCACCTTGTATACCACCCCACCCTGTGGCATCTATTTTTTATTATATTATTTATTTATTTGTTTATTCATTTACTTACTTATTTTCACATGCCAATCTCAATTTTTCCTTTCTTCTTGCCTTCCAGCCTCTTTCCCCATCCCCTCTTTATTCTCTCATCCAATGGATGTCAACCAGCCATGGCATATTATGTTGCAGTAAGACTAGGCACTTTCTGTCTTATAAAGGTTAAACTAAGCAACCCAGTAGGAGTAAAGCGTCCTAAAGGCAGGCAACACAGTCAGAGACAGCCTCTGTTCCCACAGGAGTCCCACATGAAGAACAAGCTACACAACTGTAGCATATGTGCAGAGGGCCTAAGTCAGTTCCATGCAGGCTCCCTGGTTGGAGGTTCAATCTCTTTGAACCACTATGAGCCCAAGATGGTTGATTCTGTGTGTTTTTCTGTGGTATCCTTGATTCCACTGGCTCCTGAAATTCATCTTCATCCACAATATTCTCCAAGGTCCTAATGTTTTGCTCTAGGTCTCTCCACCCCATCAGTTGCTAGGTGAAGCCTCTTTGATGACAACTGAGCTAGGTACTAATCCCTGAATATAGCAGAATATCATTAGAAATAATTTCATTCACTGTTTTTGGTATCAGACATGTTTGGTCCAATCCCATGTCACTGAGCTATCCAGCCTCAGGTTCCTGGACCTTGAAACAGTGTCACAGGTGGACTCCCTTCATGACATGGGTCTTAGGCTGGACAAGTCATTGATTGTCCACTCTTACAATTTCTGTGCCACATCTTTCAGACAAGACAGATTGTGGGTTTAAGGTTTTGTGGCTGGATTGATGATCTCATCCCTCGACTGGAAGTCTTCCCTGGTTAGAGGAAGTGGCTTGTTCATGCTCAATATCTCCTATTTCTAGAGTCTTAGTAAGAGTCACCCTTACAGATTCCTGGGATTAGAGTCTTAGTAAGGGTCACCCTTACAGATTCCTGGGAGTTTCCATTGCACTATATTTTGGTGGCACCAAAGGGTAGGATTTGTGGAAGAAAGCAGAAGCAGGAGTTCAAATTCAGACTTTTAGACTTTCTGTGGGTTCTAGGATACAGCAAGGAGGATTAAACATATGTTCATGTATGAATACAATTTCCATTTCTCATGGCTGTCATAATCATTTATATCTGAAATTAATACTGGAGTAGAGATACTTGAACCAGTTATAATCAAATTTTTCAAAGAATTTAGAAAAAAAATCACAGAAGGGAACACCTGAACATATACTCCTAAGGTATAGACACAGCATCTTGACATCTTGAGCACAGATCTTTCACACCCAAGCAAGATAGCAAATGATCTCTAATACCTTGTGAACCTTAGTCTAAACCCTCAGCAAATCCCTATTGACTCATCTCAGCACTCTTCTTATGAACACATTTGATCAGTCCTATGACCTCATTCATTAGATGGTCATTTAAGCAAACTATTTCTGGAGCTTGCAGCTTTTTTTTCAATAAACAACTCTGTCTAACTGATGAATTCCTGATAAAATAGCCAGGTTTGAACAACATTACCAAGCATACTTTTTTATTTCAGATTTTTCACATTTGACTTTTTCTGTGTGGTTTAACGAATAAAAGAAAAATGATCCAGATATTGTCTCAAATAGAAAAGGTCACAGCTTGATAAAAAACTTTTTACATATGTTGCCACTGACACATACTTTAGTGTCATTATATTCATAAAAATGTCATGTTTATGAAAATCAAAAAGTCACCTAGCTCACAAAACCTCATACAAGACTTTTTTTTAATCAAATAAGGAAAACATATTAATTATTGAAGGTTTTATGCATGTTAGTATTCTATATTTTAGTCACATTAAATAGAGGTCTAGGCAATATGTTGATAATTTCACAAGCCACACTCCATAATGTTTTTCACTCTGAAAAGTTTTCTTCATTGTACTATTCTTGAAAAGCACCAAATCTTCTGTTACTGAAATTAACCTTTGGAATGGGATATTCTTTAGATTATAAATTAGATCATTTTTAATAGCATGTAGGGATAAGTATGCATTTTAATATTTCCCTTTGCCATGATGTGACTATGCTGACTATATATCTATACCCAGTTCATTTGTTCAAGAAGTGTGTAAAAGGGATGGAGCTGATACAAAGTTTACAGTCATTCTATTTACTATCATAGTTATTATAATAAAACTAAAAAATGCTTAGGTGTGAACTGGAGCAGGGTGATAAAAAGCAGTTATCATAGAAAAGAGCCCTAGTCTTGGAAATGGACAGGCTGGGAAACACAGGAAGGAGGAAGGTATTGAAAACAGCTTCCTGCGTGGGGACTAGCCCCATGCATATGTACTGGTGGTTCTCTATAAAAGGCAGCAGATTGGGCAGAGCATTGAGGGGAAGGGAGGGAGAACAAAACGTGTTTTTGTAAGTGCCAAGTTTGCTTAGTATTAATAATATTTACTGTCTTTGATTATACTAGGGCCAGAAGCCTATGGCTTCAGATGAATTACCACCTTTTGCTTTTTACTTAACCCCATCAGATGGGGTTAGGTAAAGGATTTATTGCTAGGGCTCCCTTCTCTGGCCAGGCAGCCAGAAGCATCTCACTGGCTAGTCTGGCAACTCTTCCTGAAACAGAGAGAAAGGAAAGGACAAGAATTAAGATCCTTCACACAAGCAAATATGCACAAACACATTTATATTCATACACCCTTACTCTGGCTGGGCCTGACCATCTGTCACAATTAACTCCACAAGTATTCATGTATGATTACATATATACACATATACCTACATATGTATATATAAACAGACATATACATGTATACATTTGGATGGATGGATAGATGGATGAATGGATGGATGGATGGATAGATGGATGGATAAATGGTTGGATGGATGGGGCAGAGCCCCACAAGCCATCATACCATACCATACCATACCATACCATACCATACCATACCATACCACCTTGATTTCTTTTCTCTGGCATTTTTATAGACAGGGTTCTTTAGAAAATTACCTTATAGATAAAACATTACACAAAATGGGAGTTATAGAGGATGTTGATATTAAGTTTAAAGCAGTGTTTCATTCTATATGCTCATTATAAGTTCAAAGCAGTTTTACATGGCCTTGTCTTATCATAGTACACACCTGTGGCTTCATCCTTGTACCTGAATGTTTTTTTCTTGAACACAAATTTTTCCCAAGCCTATTTTTCTTTTTAGTGTAATTGTGAAAGCTCATTGTAGTCCTTATAATTATGCAGCCTTTTCTTACTATTATGGAGATTGGGTACATTCTATTCTTGACTCTAAATTTATTACAGATTTCTAGCAGAACAACTAAACTATCTCTTAAAACTTTCTCCCTAAGAGTATTTGAATCAAATCAGGAATTCAATAAAATGATCAATTCATCCCAACAGCAATAATTCATGAAATTTCATCTTATGTTGATCTGCAGGAAATATGATCAATAAAGTGGACTAATGCCCAGGGATTGTCAATTTAATGAAAGAAAAGGCATATCAGCTACAAGAAGCAATCCTGAGATGAAGTCTTTTTGGGACCTTGCCTCATAGAGCTCACCCATTGCAGACCATGCAAAAGTGGTGGACCACTTCCAGAAAGAGCACAGGGTAGCCTTAGTCTATCTTAGATGGCGCCTGACAACAGCTGAAATGTTTTTTAACTATAACTGGGCATTCTGAAAAAAAAGAGTGGGAAAGTTTCCAATGGGAACATTCTAAGTTTGCCTGCACTTGAAGAAAATGTTGATATTGCCAGAAATTATGTAGATTACTCTATCAAGCTCTTTATTTATAATCTGATATAACCATATCATTGGTAAACTCTTGCTCGCAGGTCGTCTTATAATATCTACTCTTGCTTGCTGCATTTCTCTCATTTTTTCCTTTCCTTTTTTTTTTCTTATTGGTAGTTACTTGACTCTTAACATAAGAAGTTACTTGACATCAGAAAGTTAAGACATCAAGATATTTGAGTCTAGGAAAAGGAAAGTCACTTGGCTGGCTATCTATCTCATGATTAAATATACAATGATAATCCTCTGATAATCTACTACCACTTACTGATGAAATGCTAGCCCAACTTCCTATGATCTCAAGGCTCAAGTATTTTTATGCCCTGTGGAGTAAGTGGTGATTACTGTTCAGCTTAAGAAGGATCTATCATGGTTTCCAGCACCATTTAATTACTTTCTATCTAAGAAAATCAAATCAGAGATATAAGCATTGCTTAAAGTAGTTGGCACTGAAAACTAAATTGATTCATGCTAATACATATTTAGATTAATATATAACAAAAATAATGTGATAACAATAAGTAGTTATAGATTAATCAACTAATATATTCATAAATGTTAATTCTATCTAACACTACATTAATTTCTCTATTCATTCTTTTGTTTATTTTTTGAGACTTAAGATTGATAATTGATATGAATATGAAAGCTCATGTTAATAACAAAGAGGAATTATATATTTTATAAATATAGAGTGGAGAAAATACTAACATGCAATAAGAAAAACCATCAGTCCTGATTTGGGAAGAAAATTCAAATGATGCTTCACCCAACAATACTTATACAATCAACACTTAATGAGCTGCAATATGCAGCACTCCTCTTAATTTCTAGCTGCTATTATAAGTTCATAAAATTATGTTATTTTAGGCAAGGAGAAACTCATAACTATTGCAGAGAGGCAAACTTACCATAATAAGATTTTCCCCCTTCCTGACATTCTAAATGCCTATAATTGTAGCCACTGAGACCCTGCATAAAGTTTTACTAGCAGGAAGCTGGAATGCCTTATTATCGTTGCTATTTATACGGCATAGATTCACCTGATATCTGGGTCTCTGGCATCCTTGTTTTCAAAGCCAATATCCCAAGCACAGTGACAATGTTCTGTTTAATCAGAGGATATAATTCACCTTTGATTAAATAAAAAGTATAGCTGAATTTACTTAGGTCAAAATTACTACTTTAAAGTGAAAGTGAACTTTACATACAATAGATAGTAAATTAAACTTATGCTGGAATTTTAAACTATGTGGCTAAGATTGGTGGGAATAAAGGGTTACATATTCTAATTTAATTTCTTTAAACCACATGGCCAATTGTATGGGCCTTTGAAGGCCATGACAAAAGCTTAACTTGGGGAGACAATATGTATACAAATCTTTGTACCTGTAGTACCTCATTAAATTCTTGATTTATAGAGGAGGCTCCACAGATTTTTAACTGTGGGTAACCTTGCTTTGTTCCAAACCTTATATGAAATACTTCCAATTTCTAGCATTATCATGGACAATATTAATAGTGTAGTTCTTATAAAAATACAAATGACATGTTTCATATAATAATGCTTATGGAAGCACAAAATACTTCAGATGTCTAAAACAATGTTAAACAGAAAAGAGAAAAATCAAAATCTCAAATTTACAAACTTCAAACTGTATTATAAAGTTACAATAATCAAACCAATATTATACACACATAAAAGAGGATCATTGTCTAATGAACAAGATAGAGAGCTTATTTGTAAACCTAGATATTTAGGAACAATTGATTTTTGATAAAGGTATCAAGGACAAACCATGGGAAGGCTCTGAGACTTCAATACATGAAGTCTCATTATCTTCATGTTTGATCAAATCCAAAACTAATTGGAAATGAATTACAAGAGTAAAGCACTGATGAAAATCTCTATAAAATTGAACATTTTTCATGACACTTAAAGCAAAACCAGTAACCCCATATGATCAAAAAATTTCTCCATAGCAAAACAAACAAATCACATTGTGAAGAAAGACAATAGGAAAGTATTTGCCAACTATATATTCGGTAAATAGTTAATATTTAAAAATTAGGAAGTCAAACTTAATATCAAGAAAGCAAAAATTAAACATGAACAAATGAAAAAAACACACTTTTATCAAAAGAAGACAAATAGTGGTATTTGAAAAGAGATTCAGAATCACTATTCATAATGGAAGAGCCAATTAAGGCCACAATAAGTTCCCACCTCATTTCAGTGAGTGGATTTTATTAAAATGCACAATAACTAGTAAGGATTTGGAAAAAAAGGAAACAATTGTATGGTTTTTGAAGGGAAAGTGTATTAGTACAGCCATTATAAAAAAGGCATAAAGTTTTTCAAAAGCCTAAAACTAAAGTTACACATGATCTACCAATACTTCTCTGGGATCTATATATCCAAGGAATTGAAATCAGTGTGTTGTAAGGATTTCATCACATTTGTATTACATTAATAGATCAATGGATGAGGACAATGTGCCATATATAGAGACAATGAAATATTACCCACTCCTACAAAAACAATGGTAATGAAGTTATTTGCCACAGCATGAAGAAGCATGGAAAACATTATGCTTGAGAATCTAAGTATAGCACGGAAAGAAACTACTACGCAAATTCATTTATATATGGAGTCTAAACATTTAAATTGTAACAACAGAAAGTAAATGATACTTGACATTGTAAAAGAGGAGCAGCAGTGAAAGTTTGGGAAGTCACAGCTGAGAAGGTACAAAGATTAAAAGATACATGACAAAAATATTTTGAGACCTATTAAACAGCAAGTGATGATAGTCAATAATAACACAACATATATACCCAATAGAGAAAAGACTAAATCAAGTGTCTTGCCACAAGAATAAGTAAGCGAGGTCACAACTATGTTAATTAGCTTAAATAATCATTCCACATTTTATATGGACATCAAAAAGGGAAAGAACATTACCTTTACACAAATCTGCTTTTTAGGGAGTAGAAATTCAGAGGTTTTAAATAACAAGAAATTAACAAAATTAAGATTTCCTTTCATCAAATTTGAATTCTGGCTGGAAAGTTTAATTAATTAAACTATTTGCACATTCATTCTGACACAAGTACAAATTAATGTACTTTTTATAATTTAGTTCTAAAGAGATTGGTATTCACAGTTCACTAATGTTCAGGCTCAAATGCTCTATCACTTGATAAATACAGTAACATTAACCAGAATATTTTCTTCTCAGATTATAATTATGACTCATACATTCAGTTTGAGAATTCATTATCTGGAGTATTTTCTAAGACATATGATATTGAAGTTCTTAACAATGAAAATTTGGATAATCACAGAATAGAACAGGAATCATTCAAAGCAAACAGAGAGAAAATTATACAGGGCATCAGATACAAGACAATGATTATAGTTTGCAGTGAACTGGGCACAAAGATTTCTTGTAATGAGAGTGCAGAGGGAAATATAGTGTATATGTTTTCTGTCCATTGTCTGAAAGAAAGCAAGCACATATATTAGTCTCTAGTCATCACCTTTGTTTGTGCAGGGAAAAAACTGAGGTTGGATAATAGCATATTGGTCCCTGTGTATAAGACACTGAGAAATTCAGGGCACAATGTATTCAACTGTGGTTCTACAAATTATATGAAACTACTCTTCTTTTCTTTGACACTGTATTATCCATAGTTTGTCCAATGAAACATTGATGAAACTTCCATGTATCACCACTGAACAGAAACTGTCAAAGAACATAATGTTCCCTATGGTTCTTTTCATTCTCCATCTGATCTCAGTTCTTTCCAACTGTTCTTTCAGTATTGGTCTCATAAAGAAGATACAGAGTAGCCTTGCACTTGGCCAATCAACATGAGCGAGATGGGTGAGAAATAAACTCATAATACTGGAAGTTACTGAGACATGGGGTAATGTTACATATTGCATAGCTCATCAAAAGCTGACTTGTTCTTAAAATATGTTAGGAGAGAAATCTACCTAGATTTTATGAATTTACTTACTTGAGCTTGTTTTCTGCTAGCATGTTCTATGGAAAACACAGCTTCCATTTTAAATCTAAAATTCAACAGTATATGGCTGATTCTGTCCATTTATAAAAGGAAGTGATGTGAACAACTGGAATCTGATGAGTGTGGAAATAGTATTAAATAGTTACTATACTAAGTGAGTAGGTAAAAGACATATCCACAATGAGCATCTTTTATGTGCTAGATGCTTTCCATATTCCCCTTCATTTACCTTCATGACAATCTCAGTTTTGTTCCTATTTTACAAATATATTACAGAAGGGGTGGGGAAACTAGTTACAATTAAAGACATAGGAATGATAGACCCGTAAACAACCTAGACCAGATCAAAACCCCAAAGGGTATTTTTTTTTTTTTTACATTTTGTATTGATTATTTAATTTACATTTCAAATTTTGTCCCCCTTCTCCTCCACAAACTCCCATCCCCCTCCCATTTACCTCTAAGAGGGTGCTCCCCATCTACCCACTCCCACCTCACTGTTCTAGAATCCCCCTACACTGAGCATCAAGCCTCCACAGGACCAAGGGACTTTCTTTCCATTACTGTCAGATAAGGCAGTCCTCTGCTTCATATGTAGCTTGAGTCATGAATCCATTCGTGTATGCTATTTGGTATAAAACCCCAAAGTTTATACACTTTCATTATCCTTTCTGTTACAGGTTCCTATTGAACATATCAGTATGAACTAAACAAAAATAGTTATTCCATGGACTATTAGAGTATTTGGAGTATAATCCTATGGTTTGGATCTTTAATGGTTATCAAAAGGCTATATGTTGAAGGCTTAATCACCAACTTACATCAATATTAGAAAGTGGTAGGTCCTGAGAAGAAAGTCTAATCTTTTGTGAAACATTATTTAAATATGTTAGGTCCATTTGGCTTATAAAGTCAGTTACCTCCAGCTTTTCTCTGTTTACTGTCTTCCTGGATGACCTATCTATTGGTGAGAGTTGGGTACTGAAACCTTCTACTTGTTAGAAATCTGGTGCTTTCCTAACCTTCCTTCAGCAACTCAGCACCAACACCTATGTCATCACCTGCTGCTGCCAGATATAATGCATTTCCGTGCTTACAAAGAGTCATACATTCTCCCTATGTGACATGGGTACCCTTAAAAAGTCCCTGCCATGACATTTCTCTCTAGCTATATCTGTCTGTCTCTTATACCCTTCCTCTCTCCCACTCTAAGATACTTCTGATCCCCAATAAATCTCTTGCATGAGATCTGCCATGTGATGTCATTTCTGCAGCATCCCTTAGCTCATACCCATCAAGGCACCCTGCAGCAGAGTTGAAAAAACATAAGTTTAATAGGGTCAATATGTGACTTAAGCTATAGTGGTAGCTCATTTATGAACTTGCGTACCCATGTGATTGGTACCAAAAAAATGTGAAGAATTGCAATGTCCTCTTGGTAGATTTTTTCTTTGATGAGTATGTGATGTCCTCATGGAACTTTCCCCAAAATTGACTCCATATCCAGACACAAAGCAAAAATGGTTAAAGATAGAAATTAAGAAAGAAATTAAAAACTTTTTATATTTGAATGAAAATGAATACAAAACATAATCTCATTTAAAAGACAAAAAGAAGGTAGTTCTATGTGTGTGTGGAGGGGTCACTGAAATCATCACAGGCCTGCAGGGAAATATTCTGGGTGATGTTTGGTTTCAGACCATGGGACAAGGGGCTGAGGTGCATATTTTACATACCAAAGCAGACCTGGTCTTCAGGTTCTCCCAAGAACCCTAAGTCCCTACCAGGCAGACTCTGCAACCAACCCTGAATTTTCTAGCCCAGTGGCTCTTCTCTATATAATCCAGACTGTTCTCCCTCTTCCTTCCTCATTCTCTCTCTCTCTCTCTCTCTCTCTCTCTCTCTCTCTCTCTCTCTCTCTCTCTGCTGTTCACTCTTTTTCTCTTCTCCCTCTCCTCTTTCTCCCTTCCCATGGTGACTTCCCTGGTCTTCTTCCTTGAGGTCACTGAATTCAGCCCAAGAGCAGCTTCCTAATAAACCTACATTAAATAAGCTTTAATCTGGTTTAAATTGGTTCATTCCATAATTATCAGATGGTGAGGTGACAATGACACTTTAGTTCAGCTCAACTTAGCCAGTTCTGAGTACAACTTCTAGATGGTGGTAACAAGATGTTTTATTTTTTACATATTTAAAGTAAAACTTCAGATAAAAGCTTTCTCACAACAATTATCACAAAGCTTTAGGCAAAGTTACATTTTCAAAATACATCTCTTGCAAAGTACCCTTAAGCTATTCCATGACAGTGGGTTCTAGTGACAGAGAAACAGTGCTCAGCACAAGGGCCTAGGGAGGAAGGGTTGGTAATAAGCATGAAGATGGGTTCTATTGACAGAATAACACTGCTCAGAATTATGACTCTAGGGAGGAAAGATTGCAGTAAGCATAATAACAGACTCTTTCACAAAGTACATTAGACCACTTTCATGAGGATGGATTCTTTTGATTGAGAAATAATGCTCATAATTCTGGAGAATTCATTAAGGGCTAAGATTTACAGAATAGCAGATTACCAGGCATTAACACATCCTTTCCAGACTTCTGAATGGAAAACCAGTATCAATTTCTTCCATTGAAGATAAAACCCTACATGTTTAGCAATTTTGGTTTCACTAGTACTTACCTATAAGTTTGTGCCCTCTATAGTCCTAAAAGGCAAGTTAATAGCACAAAGTGCCTCTCTCTCTCTCTCTCTCTCTCTCTCTCTCTCTCTCTCTCTCTCTCCCTCTCTCTCTCTCTCTCCCTCTCTCTCTCTCTCTCTCTCTCTCTCTCTCTCTCACACACACACACACATACTACTCTCTCCCTCACACACATACACACATATATACACACACATACACACATATATACACACACATACACACATATATACACACACACACCAGCAACAAAACTGAAGAGCTCTCATACTAGTAATTTATCAGCACACTTGAGAGCTCTAGAACCAAAAGAAATAACACCCAAAAGGAGTAGACAGCTAGTAAAACAAACAAAACAAACAAAAATACAAATAAGCAAACAAAAAACCATCAGGCCTGAAATCAATAAAATAAAATAAATACAAAGACTCAATGAAACTACACATAAACTATACATGTAACAGAGGGCTAATAACCAAAATACATAAAGAACTAAAAAAAACTAGATATCATAAAACAGACTATCTTATTTTAAGATGGTGTACAGATCTAAACAGAATTCTCAAAAAGTTAACTAAAATGGCTGAGAACATTTATAGAGATGTTTAACATCCTCAGTCATCAGGGAAATGCAAATCCAAACTACATTGAAATTCATTTTACACCTACTAGATGGCTAAGATAAATAAAAAACCAAGTGACAACTCATGATGCTGAGAATGATAGTGTTAGTCCAATCTTGGATAGCCACTAGGAAAATCAGTGTGACAGTACCGCCAGAAAGATGAGATTGAATCTATGTCAAGACTCAGCTATGTCACTCTTTGGCATTATACCCAAAGGACACTTTACTGTACCATATAGACATTTGTTCAACTATGTTCATTACTGCTGTATTTACAATAGTCAGAAACTGGAAAGAGCCAAGATGTCTGTCCCTCAGCAGATGACTAGATGAACAAAATGTGATACATTTATACAATAAACTATTACTTAGCCATGAATCATAAAATCATACAATTCTCAGGTAATTGGATAAGACTAGAAAAAATTCATCCTGAATGAGGTATCCCAGACCCAGAAAGACAAATATGGCATGATTTTCCCTATATGTGAATATTACTGTTAAGTCAATGATAAAAAAGCGATAATCCTTTGACTCATGGAGGTTAGGTATAGAGTAAGAGACTAGGAATAAACAGATCTTCCTAGGAAATGGAAATAGAATAGATAGTTATGGATGAATGAGGATCAGGAACAGGAAGATTAAGTGGAAAGAGGGAGGGAAGAAGGGGAAGGGAGGGGTATGGGCATACAGGGAGAAACAGCTCAAAATGAGGATCATTTGAGGGGTATTACTATGGAAATCTACTTCAACAGAAGCTTCCTGAAATATATACATATATGAGAGCAATCTATATGAAATCGCCAAATAATGTAGAAGATAAAGCCCCAACATGACATTGCTTGTCATCAAATGAAGCTTCCAGTATTGGGATTGGGTTACATATAACTGATATGTTGGTCAAAGGTTTTTTATTGCAACAAACAACAAACAAACAAACAAACAAAAACTCCAGGCTGTTCCAAAGAATGTTGACTGCTCTTTGCAACCTGATTACAAAGAAAGATTACTAAAGACAGCATATAGAAAACTCATTGAATATGAAGAAGTCAATATGGTGCCTACATAGAGCTTTCATCTCTAAAACCTAGCATCTTTGGGATAGGAAGGTACTCTTCATGCTACCAAAGTAGAAATATAATATTAACAGACACAAACCCTTTGATCTAGAGTAGTATTCTGCCTTCAAGATATGTTAGTGCAACCGTGGCAGAAATTGTGTAAATAACCAAAAATCATCTGATTTGGCTTAAAGCACACTGCACAAGAGGGAACTAATAGCCAACACTACCTGAGTGACTAAGAACCTGAGACTAGATACCATAGGTATCTTGGGTAAAACCAAATACTATTTTAAAAAAATAGCAATAAAATGACTCTCATTGACATTCTGCTATCCTTAAAAATCAATGCCTTGCTCAGCCATCATGTGAGAACCTTTCTTCTGCAGTAGATGAAATAGAGATCTGCAAACATACATTATGTAGAACAATGGTTCTCAACCTTCCTAATGCTATGATCATTTAATGCCAATACTTTTTCATGTTGTGGTGACCTCCAAACATAAAGTTACTTTTGCAGCTACTTCATATCTACAATTTTGCTATTTGACCTCCAAAGGGTCATGACCCATATATTGAGAACCACTGATACAGTGACCTTGGAAAACTCAGCTCTAAAGGGGATATGTCTACATCAAATCTCTCACTTCAGTGAACCCTCTGTTTTCAAGAAAAGAAAAAAACCAACAATAACAAAAAGAAATGTGATCTTTAGAATGGTGTTGCTACTGGAACTAAGATAGGTTAGTGGTAGCATACATTTCAACTAGTTAGGAGAATTCCAGCACCTCTCTCTCTCTCTCTCTCTCTCTCTCTCTCTCTCTCTCTCTCTCTCTCTTCCTCTCTCTCTCTCCCTCCTTTCTTGATACCATGATGTAAGAGCCTCTACCATCATAATATTCTGTCTCATCATTGCCCCCAAACAATGAAATCCTCTAATCAACTGAAGTACTAGAAACCATGAGCCAAAATAAATTTTCACTACTTATCAGTCAATATTTTTCATAGTCACAGCAAGTGAGAATCTTATTTATATATCAGTCTTGCCCTAAGTTGAATAAGAAAAGACTTAGATTGTAGGAAATTGTCTCACATGTACATTTGTCTATAAGTTAGTCTAGTGCTAATTCCAAATTAACTGTATCTTATGTAAGTTTAAAGATAATTGCATTCATTGCAAGCATACAGAATATAAAAATGTCATAAAAGAATGTTTAAAGTTTCTTTAGCATCATACATTAAACTTGGAAAAAGTATAATATATATATTCCTCTCTCTCTCTCTCTCTCTCTCTCTCTCTCTCTCTCTCTCTCTCTCTCTCTGTTGGGGGCCAACTTTTAGCAGAAAGTGGCTATCAGCTTTGCAGCCATCTTGAGCCATATACCCTGACATGAGACTTGAATTACAATAGCCTACAACAGCTGAGCACACTCTGATAACATCTTGCTTTAGATACCCAGGACTTTCCTTGGGTGTGTGAGATTAAAGGTGTGTGAGATTAAAGGTGTGTGAGATTAAAGGTGTGTGACTTAAGAGTGTGACCTAGAGATCAAATTTAGAGACAAGACCTAAGCGCATGATTAAAGGTGTAACTTAGAGGCATGGCTTAGAAGTGAGACATATAAAAAGCAGAGGCAGCTGGCAGAGAGATATACTCTTTAGGGAGACTCTTTAGAGAGTACAGCTAGACTTGGGACTTAGACCAGGAAGAGAGACTGAAGAATAAACAGGATTGAATCACACTCTGTCTGGTCTCCATTCTTCAAGTCTGTCCTCACTCTCTCTCTTGCTGAACCCCGACCCGCCGACCGGAGCGGCAGCTTGGGCCAGGATACAATGGCCGCCAAACTCGGGGCAGCCCGGGCCTCAACATTTTGCTAGGACCACATTGTTGGCGCCTGAATGTGGGGCTAATGCGGTTCTCAACATTTTGGGCACCTGAACAGGGACTAGTGTGGTTCACAACCTCTCTCTCTCTCTCTCTCTCTCTCTCTCTCTCTCTCTCTCTCTCTCTCTTTTGTCCATCCATTCCTCTCTCAGTCTGCCTCCTAGATACCATGAAGTAACAGCCTCTTCTGTATGATGTATGATGGTATGTATGGTATATGATGTATGTAGACAGCTCTATAAAAATGTTAAACAAATACTATTAGTTTCACTATGTCCTTTAAATTTTGGCAGACACATTATTTTTTGGATATTTAGGAATGGGTTACTTCTACACTAGGGAAATGAATCCATTCAAACCAGCTTAAACTATATTAAAGTCATGTTCATTGGGAAGCTGGTTTTGAGTGAGTTCATTGGCTCCAAGTATCAAGGTCATGGAAGTCACATTGGGTAGAGAGGGTGGAAGAGGGAAGAGAAAGAGAGAAAAGGCATGCATGTAGAGAAAGAAGGAGAGAGGTAGAGAGGGAAAGAGTATGTGTTTGTGTGTGTGTGAGAGAGAGAGAGACAGAGAGACAGAGACAGAGACAGAGACAGAGATAGCTTAATTATATAGGGAAGAGCCTCTGGAGGAAGGTCAGCACATCAGCTCCTAAACTGGAAAGTTCAGGATTGGGGCAAGATAAGAAGGCCAAGTCTGCTTTGATATGTAAAACATATACTTAGGTCCTTTGTTTCAAGGTCCAAACCAAACATTTAGTAGTACTCTATTTATAGACAACTTGATATTTCTATGCATTTCTGTGATAATACCATACTTCTAAGTTAGATTTCAGTAGTTTTTGCATTTAGTTCTTAACTATAATTGGAATGTATTTCAGGGTGATAAATATGATAATTATTAAAATAATCTTTTCCTAAGCATACATCTTAATTTAATAATTTAATTCTTTATTATTAAATAATGTGAATGCTTTTACACATTTTGATATATACTTTTTGCATATTAATTTAGCACAGCATGACCTAAGAAGGAAAGGCAGAGTGCCAGGGTGATTAAAGAGTTGGTTTTTTGAACAAAGTTAAACAATTTTTAGTTTATTATACAAAAAAAAAAAAAAAAAAAAAACAATTGGAAAAGTACAGAAGGATTTTAGACATAGGAGTGACCTGATAAGAATTACACTTTGAGAATGCTCTTATGTCCACTAGGCTATGTGCAATGTAAACCGAGAGAGCAGCTTCAGAAGATGGCTAAAACCAAGGAAGGCACTAGAAGTAATAGGAGAAAACTGGAATTAAAAGAATAATAGAAGAATTGAGAGGATCAACTAATGTATTTAACAGACATGGTTGGGGGTAAAGGAGATATTAAGAGATGTCCCAGGGCTTTTTAGCTTGAGTACTTAAATAAAGGGTAGTACCATTTTTTTTTCTGAGTTGTTAAAAGAATAAGAGAAGAACAGGTTTGGAGGAGACAAAGGTTTGTTTTTCAGTAATTTCAAATTAGAGCAGACTGACATCCAAGCAAAGATATATGGAAATGTGTGTATGTGAGTGTGTTTGTGTGTGTATGTGTGTGTGCATATATATTCTCAAATATCAGAAGCTCAATGTCAAGACTAGCACTGTTGATATGAGGACCTCATACTATTTTTGTTTTTACTTAAAATCATGTACTAACATGCTGAAGTTAGTTTAGAAAACATAACAAAACTGCCTTAGAGTTAAGTTCCTGGGACATTCATTATTTCTCCCAGCCCAACAGAAATCAAAAGAAACCAGCAAAAACCAAAAAAGTAAAATGTCAGACAAGAAAGTAGGAGGTGAGAAAGAAACCAAGAATGTAGATCATAAAGATTGTTCAGTATGTAAGGTATGTGTAACCAAGCCTGACTACCTGAGTTCAGTTCCAAGATTTACATGGTAGAAGGAGAGCACTGGCCTTTGCAAGTTGCCCTATGACTTTTACACTTGAGTCATGGCATAGGCAGAACCTACATACATCTATGTATGAGCTCGCTCGTGCATGCACACACACGAGACAGAGAGAGAGAGAGAGAGAGAGAGAGAGAGAGAGAGAGACAGAGACAGAGACAGAGACAGAGACAGAGAGACAGAGAGACAGAAAGAGACTGAGAGAGACAGACAGAGACAGAGAGAGGAAAACAGAAACATGATGTCATAGTAGATAAAGGTCAATGTTTTAAGTTATGAGAAGTGAGCTATATTAAATGCTACTGAGTGACATTGGGTTTCACCTACAGTGAAGTGGTCATTGAATCTCACAATGTTAAGAGCAGAGCCATGTGCTTTATTTACCTTTTCAATTTTTTGAGATATTGCCATGACCATTTTTCTTTATAGGTATTATTAATATACTCTATGATTATAAATTGTCAACAACTATAATTAGAAAACATGATTGTGTTGTATTGTTTCTTTACCTTGTAGTTGCATATTTTCCCCCCAATGTTGGAAGGAGCTAAGGTGGGAGGAGTAAGGAGAGGAAGAGGAGAAGGAAGAGGAGGAGCAAGAGGTAGAGATGTAGGAGCCATGGATGGCCACACATATATTGGGAGCAGTCCTGGGTAACAACTTATACCTAGGTTAGTTAATTGGATAACACTTCTAATTGTGTGGGCTTCTTGTTATTTGACCATTCTCAAATATATAAAGCTATTGGATAATCTTTAAACATTCGAGTCTCTTTTCTACCAGGTACCACATGGATGGCAGGATGGTCTGGGCTCAGCCCAGACTTGTGGAGATCTCAAAGAAGATTGGCAGAGCCAGATCTCATGGGTGGCAGGGCCATGAGCAGGCAGCCTGAGCCAAGCAGCTTGTGGCCACAGGCCTTGTCTAGTCAGGAAGATGGCAGCTGGTTAAGAACAAACCAGATTGGGCACCACTGTTTTAAATATTTCCATCAACATTACCCAGGTAAATATCTGTTTGCATTTATAACTGAATCTGTATTCTTTTTATCCTTTTCTTTCAAAGGATATCCTAAATTCTAAATGCTTCTTGCTTTGCTTATTTATCTGGAGATCCCAAACCCAAGGCTTTGCAGATGCTAGCAAAGCATTCTACCACTGAATAACATTCACATCCTCATAAGAGCTTTTTGATATACAAACTTTGAACCTACCATGTTCAGGGTAGATGCAGATGGATGACTAGATAGATAATCATGCAGTTCTGGGTGTGGCCCTAGTGGGCAAAGAGTTACCTGGTACTTGCCTCTGGGACATGGTCCTGGGTATGAGCCTCCAGGAGTGTTGATGCCTACTGTTTGTATAATAGTAAACATATTTCACATTCCTTTGAGCAATGTCCTTCCTAGAAACAGAAGGAGTCCAGAAGTCAATGGTGTGGCTATGTCTCAGCAAAATGGTAAACATTGGGACTTTCAGGAAAGCCCTTAGGGCTATGGAAAAGAGCTCTAAATACAAAAGTTCAAAATATGCATAATTTCTCAATTATGCAAACTATAAGGATACAATATGAATTATGAGGGGCTTCATGCATCTAAATGAACAAAGGGGCAGCAACACTAGGAGCCAGACTGTCAGAAAGACACAAAGGCAGGAAAATTTCAAGGTTAGCCTAGGACAGAGTGAAGTTAGGCTTGGTTGTGATAGAATTGGTCATTACAGGACAGGGTCTCACTCAACTAGTTTTAACAATTGTGCTTAA
The DNA here is from genome assembly GCF_011762505.2 of Arvicanthis niloticus. NCBI lineage: Eukaryota > Metazoa > Chordata > Mammalia > Rodentia > Muridae > Arvicanthis > Arvicanthis niloticus. The sequence goes on from NC_047679.1 coordinate 122,306,493, forward strand.
CAAAGACAGACAGATCTTTGAATTCTTTTCCAATGTTAAGAAAAAAAATGTATGCTTGCTGTCTCTTAAGAATCAAGGGGCTGGGGAGGTGATGCTGATTCACAAGATAACCAAGAGGAAACCTGGAGTAAATGACTGGATTGAAATGTAAAATAAAAGACTGAGCCTGTGTTCTGCAGGATATGAGCTATCCAGAGAAATTTTTTAGAATAGAAAGAGATCTGCTTGCAGAACAGATAGACACACAGACAGACAGACAGACAGACAGACAGACAGAGACACATACACACATGCACACACACAAGCAAGCAGAACATGGACAGAGAGATCTCTTAGAATAGCAAGCAGAAAATAGAGAAATCTCCAGAAAGAAAGCAGAACATAGAGAGAAGAAGACTAGAAAAGCTGTATTAAGCAGAAAACAGTTTATTAGCTTGGATCCAACATTTGACTTTGAGTCGTTTTTTTTTGTTTGTTTGTTTTTTGTTTTTTATTGTTTGTTTGTTTTTGTTTTGTTTTGTTTTGCTGCTCCCAGACATTTCTTCTCTCAGAACCCCTCTCCAAATCGAGACTTGTCTTGGCATGATATGTAGATCGATAGATAGATAGATAGATAGATAGATAGATAGATAGATAGTTTTATAACATTTTTCAAAGATTAGTCTAATTGATTCTCATTAATGTATGCATTTTCTCCCTCTAAGCCCTGCCGTTGTGCTCTATTCTCTAATTTAGTATTTTGCAGAAGATAATGTTATCTGATCATGTATCTGAACTATTACTATTTTTGACTGTTTTCATTTTGATAGGATATAGTTGCTATATGATGACTGTATTTTTCGTGTATGACATTTAATTGCTATACCTGATATGCTTCTGCTTTACTTATTTTCATAGAACCCAACAAATGTTATTGTTTTCAAGATTGAGTTACATTCTGGAGATAGGAGACATTCTCTCATTTGTATTTCTTCACTGTCACTTCTTAACATGTTCATTCTCCCCTGTTACTTGTTGACAATTATCCTTCCTGATTGTATTTGCTATTATCACTTTCATTTTTAAAAAAAACATTTATTTGTTTATTTCATGTATAGTTTAAGACTCTGCTGAGCCTTAGCTTACCGGGGATCCCCTGAGTGAACAACAAGGAGCCAGGATCATTGCAAAAGCAAGAAGAATTTATTGTTCCAATGCATTGGGGTCGTCCTGCACCTGAAGGAGAAGCAGTGACCCTAGGCAGCCTGTTTGGCCAATTTTTATACAGTTTTTAGGGCAGCAGCCATTAGGCACAATGTGATTGGCAGAACAGTATGACTTTTAAACTGATCTGTCTTTAGGGAATGAGGCGGCAAGGACTTCCCTTGTTTGTAGGTGGCAAGGGTTGGTCCATCCTGCAGAATGTGTCTACCTGCTCTGGGCCTTCTCTACCCCAGATGAGTTTCCTCTCCTGTGGTCTGATGAATGTTAGTTAGCCTCTCCCATCCAGCAAGTGTCCCATGACCTTTCCAAAGTTCCTGAGATGACCAGGAATGGTAATTAGCCTCTCCCTTCCAGGGAGACAAGTGTTCCAAAGTATCTGAGCTGACCTGTTCGATAGGATTACACTGTAGTTGTCTTCAGAAATACCAGAAGAGGGCATCAGATCCCATTGCAGATGGCTGTGAGCCACCATGTGAATGCTGTGAATTGAACTCAGGACCACTGGAAATGTAGTCAGTGCTCTAAACCTCTGAGCCATCTTTCTAGTCCCATCACTTTCATTTTCATCCCTTGTTTTGCCTGTGCTCTAAAGAACTTACGTTTGTTTAATTTTATAATTAAAATTTCAGAGATATTATTTCCATTTACTAGTCCTTCACTGATGAATTAATCATTCAATATGTTATTAATTTCTGAGTAGCTTTTATTTTATAAAAACAGCAAGGGACATGTGAAAAGTTTTTGAATTGGCATACAAAGTAGATCAGAAGCACAAGCCTTATCATCTTATCCTTCCTCAAATTTCTTTAAAACAATAATTGAAATTCACTATAATTTTGTTAACATACCAAACAATGAATGGGGAGTTTTTGCTGGGCAAGCTGAAAACGAGAAGGATCCTGGTATCATATAAAAGACTATCTTCTTCAGTTGAATGTTGAATAAATTCTAAATCCTGAAATATTTTTACATCTATCTTAGTCGATGACTAATAACACTTGTCCTGTTTCAATTTATCAAGAATATTACCATGTAAAGACAGGGTGATTTTTACTTGAGAATGTGATGTGATTAAATACACTGGCGGTTATATGGGAAATGGAAAAATCAAATACTTATTTGCATTATCTTCCAGATTCCAGAATTTAATATAATTATAACATTCCCAAATTAAAAGAAATAGGAGCAATTGGTTTTTCTTCTATAAATAAGACACTATAAATTTTGTTTTGATTTTTAATTGCTTTTTTTCTTTTTTCTTTGTTCTTAGGGATAAAGTCTTATTGTATAGTACTAAGTCATAAAGGTTCAGTCATAAGCAACACAAGATGAACTTTAGCATATGACCTCTTTCCTTAGCTTTCCAAATGTCAGAATTACAGGAGAGAACTCTCTATCAAAAGCCAGCAAATGAATCATCTGGTGACTTTTATAACTCTTCTTCCTATTTACTTACTTGCTCTTATCACTAAATGTGATCTCATTTGCCTTTCCTTTCTGGGGATATATTTTCTTGGGAATCTACAATTTTTCTCCTTACATCATTCTACATAAATCTTATTTGATATGTCTCTTGAAAGTTCTCTTTTCATTCAGTTTCCTTTATTGTCTGTGCCTTATAACTATAATTCTGAACTCATTTTACAGAGATAAGCTGGGATTCTCACAAGCCCATTCATTTCTAGTTACTGAAAATGTCACTGGTCAGCTTTTGAGGAATAGAAGCAATTGTCAGAAGGATTTCCTATGATGTTATCATAATGCATTTTTAAACCTTTTAAATTTACTTATTTTGTTGACTTTTGTAGTGAACTTTACATAAGATTTAACTTTTTAAGTGTTTGAGTATAGATTCTGTACAGAATATTTCTAGAACTTAATTGTTCATAACTTGAAACATATACCCATTGAACAAAACATATGCATCTTACCTTATTTTAAAAGTATGTTATATGACTTGCAGTTTTCAACAGTTAAACAACAACAACAACAGACATGGCCAAATGGAAGGAGACAATGACCACACTCCCTCAATTCCACACCAAGAACTGTAGGAAACAATGAAATGCTAAGAGTAGTAAAAGTAGCCTCCCCCAGGAAGGAGATCACCAACTGGTTATCTAGTACCAAGCAACACTATACAGACTGAGCAGGTTGTTATATTATACACACCCACACATACACACACACACGTATATAGGAAAACATGTATAAATGCATGTAACGTATATTCATGTAACAATTAGTAAAAAAAAAAAGAAAAAAAAAAAACAAATAAAGAACATCACCATGAATTTGAATGAGAACAAGGAAGAGTGGTTGTATGAGGGAGTTGCAAGGAAGAAAAAGAAAATGATATAATTATAATCTCAAAAATAAATGAATAAGAAAAATACAAGGTTAAGAAAAAAGATTTGCAGCTTTCTATTTTTTTTTTAATTTTTTGGGGGGTAGTAATTATTTAGTGTTCAATGACAAGCCAGTTTCATCTATTTGGTCCTCTTTTACAAACAAAAATCTAATACAATAATTAAACACCCAAAACCCAGAAAACAAAACAAACAACCCCTCACTCCACCCCACCCCCAAATTAACTCTGATGAAGACATCCTATTTAGGGTGACTAAGGTTTTTTATTCTCTACATAATTTATGTCCCATCTCTTGTTCCCATCTCCTATAGAAGGAAGCATACCTGTTGATACCTGAACAAGACACTGGTCTATAAATAGAAAAATATCATTAGGAATCATCACTTCTTTAATTTTTTTTCTAAGCCAGTATTATTTGGTTTTTTGTGCATACCTTTAATCCCTGCACTTGGGAAACAGGCTGGTAGATCTCTGTGAGCTGGAAGCCAGCTGGATCTACATGCTATTTTATCAATTTGACATAAGCTAGAAAATGCCCCAACTAGATTGGTCTGCACACCATCCTATAGAGCATTTTCTTGGCTAATGATTGATGTGTGAGGGCCCAGATCACTATGGGCAGTTCCACCTCTGGGAAGGTGATCCTGATTTGTAGAAGAAAACCAGCTGAGCAAGCCATGAAGATCAATGCAGTAAGCAGTATTCCTCCATAGTCTGTGGTTCAGCTTCTGCCTCCAGGTTGCTGCCTTGAATTCTAACCCTGACTTCCTTTGATGACAGACTGTGACATAGAAATAAGTGTAAACTAAACTTGACACTTCCTTAACCCAAGCTCATTTTAGTCACATCAATAGGAACTCTAACTGAGACAACTTACATCAGAGGATATATTTTTCAGGTAAAAATCTGTCAAAAATATGTAAATCCATTGACAGGATATAACAATTATGATTACATATTCATTGAAAATTTGAGCACTTTAATGTATTGAACAAATTATCAGAATTAACTGAATGATACATACTAAAAGAAAACACTAATGAGACTTTCAATGTTAGGTAGCTTAGTCAAATAATATGTCAATAAAGAGACAATTGACTTGAGCAGCAGCGTAGACTAAGTAAATATAACAGAAACATAAAGATGAATGTGTCCATAAAATCAAAATATACACTTGTTTCAGGTGAACATGGACTAGTGCACAGGGCAGATGATCTCGGCAAATTTAAGAAGACTGAAAAGATACACACTTTTTTTTGTAAACAAATGGTATAGAACTAACAATCAACAGAAATAAAATACCCAAACTTACAAGTATATATAACAACACACTTTCAATAAACTGACAGAAGAAATCAGAAAGGAAATAAAAATACACTGTGAGAGACAAAAACATAAACAAAACAAAAAACTTACCAGAAACTACAAAATATTTAGAAGAGGAAAATTTATAGAGATAAATACTTAACAAAAAATTGTAAAGGCCACAAATAAGAAGTGTAATCTTGCAGATGCAAGAAAATGGATGGAATTAGGGAATATAATCTTAAGCAAAATTAGTTCAAATCAGGACACAGTACGTGTTTTATTTTATACAAATAATTAGGTTAAATAAGAAGACTGTAAGGAATATAAAGTTGAAAGATGAGTACCTGGAAAAAGGAGTTGGAGATAAGAAGTTGTTATGGGAATTAACAAATATAGCCAAAGTACTTATATACATGCAAGAACATGCCATAACAAAACTCATTATGTTGTACAATTATTATGCTGTAAGAAATATTTTAAAATAGATAAAAATGAAAATAGACTTGGTAGAGATTAAGATTGGATAAGTAGAAACAATAATAACAAAATGAAACAAACAAACAAACAAAAACCAACAAAACACAACTCCTCATGAGATAGCATTTCTAAGCCTGAAATAGTGGCACATGCCTGTAATACCTAGCATTCCACAGGCTCAGACAGGGCAGAAAATGGGAGGCAATGAAAAGTTTGCTGCAAGTTTGAGTACAGATTCATACTGAATTTCATGACAGCCTTGGTTGCAAATAAGACTGTTGCAAATCAAAATAAATCCTTAGACAAGCAAGATGGTTTGTCAGGTTGCTGCCAAGCTGGCTGAATTCAATCCCCAGGATCCATATGGTGAAAGAAGAGAACTGGCTCCTGACTTTGTCTTCTGACCTACACACATGTAAACTGGCATTAATGTTCAAACACATGTGCATGTGCTTACACAAACACACACCATAAATTTTAAATACTTTTAATAATGTGACATTTGGAGATAGAGTTTCTCTCTGTAGCCTTGGTTGCCCTGGAACTTACTCTGTAGACCAAGCTAGCCTTGAAATCATAGAGATCTGCCTGCCTGTGCCTCCAGAGTCCTGGGATTAAAAGTCTGCACCATCACCGCCAGGCTTCATTTAAAATATTTAAAAATATTCTTTCTGTTCATACTTAATTGACTCAGATATTTCATAATAAGAATAGAAAACTAACACAGCAATCTCTAAGAAGAAAATAAATTTAATGAAGATGATCTACTATCTCATGGTCAGTATAATAGAGGAGCTTTATCAAGAAGATTAATGATAAGTGTTGAAAATGATGTGGAGAGAAGGAAACAGTGAAGATGGAAATGTAAATTAGTACTGTCAGTATACGAAGCAATATAGAGGTTCCTCAAAAAAAAAAAAAGCCCACAAAAAATTCCCAGTGCTGGGTATGTGCATGTAAAATACATAATCTGGATATTACAGAAATATCTATAGCCCCATGTTCACTGCAGTACTTGTCACAATAGCTCAGAAATAGAAAAACACTTTAAGAGGAATTTAACTAGGGGATGAATAAAGACTTGTTCAACCATAGCTATGAAATTCTGTGTGTGTGTATATATATATATATATATATATATATATATATATATATATATATATATAATGTGTGTGTGCATGTGTATGTGTATGTATATTTTGGCATATTTTTAAAAATACTATGTAGTCTAGATTCCATATATGATATAAAATGTGTTTTTCTGAATCTGACTCACGTCTTAGTATGATTATCTTCAGATCCATTCATGTTCCTGAAAATAATATTTCAGTGTTCTTTATGGTTGAATTAAATCTCATAGTGTATATGTACTACATTGCCTTTATTCATTCATCTGTTAATAAAGTTGGGAGAAAATGTATAAAGTACTATTGTGCAATGACTGAGGAAGAGGTCACACACAGTACCACCTGATCCCCCAGAAAGGCTAATTGAAAAGCCAAGGGCTCAGTTGATTGTGTAGATAGGTCTGCTGATCATTGTTATAATGTACTTAGGAAGCTCCTAAAACTAGAATAGTTAACAAAGTTGGTATCATTCTGTTCAATAGGCAAATAATGAAATGGACTATAAATATGAAGAACAAGTCCCGGTTTTACAAGGTAAATTGAACACAAATCTATTTGTCTTTCTTCCCTAAGTCCTCTCATAATTATTGAATTCATTTTGAAGTAGAAGGAGAGTGGTTGTGGCTAGAGACATTAGAAAGAAAACAAGTACTATACCAGAGATTTCAAAATACTGAGGGTGATAGAAATAAAATGAGACAGAACTGACTGAGGAAACAGATTGAAACCCTATCCCAAATATCAAAAGAAAAAAGATTACTCTTACAACTAAGATGCTCTGAGGAAATAACTCAAGGGGAAGACCAGATTATAGAGCAATAATTATAGTAATTATAATACATCATGCATTCTGACTAGCTGAGACACTCTGGTACTTTGTATCTTTATCCTTGATTCTTCCCACATTGCTGGTGTCCAAGTTTAAGTATCTCAGAGTCCCAAGAACTCCATTCTATATAAGGAAGGCAAAGTGACTTGAGGTAGGTCCTATGAGTAGATGGTAGAGCCTAGGAAAGCAAAAGATATATTTAATTGTGTGTTTTTTGAGTGTGTGTGTGTGTGTGTGTGTGTGTGTGTGTGTGTCACCATGCACATGTAAAAAATAACTCTAAGAAGTTGATTCTCTCCTGCCACCTTGTGGGATATGGAGATTGAACTCAGGTTGTCAGGCCTTCGGGCAAGTCTTCCTACCCTTTGAGCCATTTCACCAGCCTAAGATTTTGAAGTAACTCTGAATCATTTTATGAAGTATAACAGACAATATGAATATTATTTTAAAACATGGCTGGAGATGTAGCTCAGTCATCAGAGTACTTGTTTAGTATTCATGAAGCCCTGGGTTAGATTGCATAAATCTAGCAAGGTGGTAGTTCTAACACTTAAGTAGAGGTAAGAGTATCATAAGTCCAAGGTCACCTTGAGCTGTATATAGTGATCTGGAGGCCAGCTAGAACCTACGGCAACTTAAGACACACATACAAGGAAAGAGTCAAAACCAATTTTTTTTCTGACAATAAATATGATACAGTAAACTTTTTTGTTTTCTCCCTGAAGAACATGTTATTGCTGTAAATGTAGGTAAAACACAGTACACAAATTCCATTCCTAGGTGTGTGTCATATATATATATATATATATATATATATATATATATATATATATAGAGAGAGAGAGAGAGAGAGAGAGTGAATATGTATGTGTGGTGTGTGTGTGTGTATAAAACAATAAAATTCAGTACTCAATTGTACACATTGGCAGCTTAGGGTTAAAGACAAATCAATGAGCCTGACCATCTTCTCTCCTCTCCCCTGACATTACCCAAAGAAGTGGCATATGTCTCCATCTCCAGAGACTACAGAAGTGTTTGGGGGTTAAATGGGAAAGGTAACAAGAGCTTGTGGTTATATTGTTGTTATAAAATCCACTTGTATAAAATAGCCTCTGGATTGCCTGGACGTGTGTGTGTGTGTGTGTGTGTGTGTGTATGTGTACACATGTGTATGTTTCCTGTAAGTTCTGTCTCTGCCACCACAGTGTATGTGTGTGTGTGTCTCTGTGTGTGTATGTTTGTGTATTTCCTGTGAGTTCTTTCCCTGCAGTCACAGCTTAGCATACAAGCAGAAAGTTGAATAGCACACAAGCTGCTAGGTCACCTGGCAATGAGTGGCTGTTTTTTCATTAATCTTTTCATACAAATAATTAAGTTGCCTTATGAGTAATCCACTGGGATAAAGGGAGAAATACCACTTCCAGAAATGATTAAGCAATGCTTTGCGAGATTATGCTAAGACAATGAGTAAAGTTCAATCACTAACACTCTCTTACTAGAACAGTCAGTCAAAGATACCTCTTTATTCAAAAATGTATGCAATACCCATTGTCTCATTTTTATGTTTAAAGTAAATTTTTATAAAAGTTAGATGCTAGTAGGAAGTAAGTCTAATTTAAAAAAGATCAACCTGTATATTACTCTTTGAGGCAAAAGCAAGTCTGTTTAGAAAATAATAAGACTGGCTTCATCTCTTCCTGGAAAATTAATTGGTAAGGAAATTCCAAAATAGAATAGCTGAACAAAACAGTAAGTTCTGCAGTATTTTGCTCAAGTGAATCTTTGCAACTGTCATTCACCAAAATTGAAATATATATATACATCTATTCATACATACATACATATATACATTCTTACACATTCACATATTGGGTAAATGGAGTAAAGCTTCCAATGGGCAGGTTCCAACAAAGATCACACATATACATATTTGGTGAATGAAGCAAACTCCAACAACTTGACTCCAACAACTTTATTTTTTTCTCTTAGCCTTTTTATACCATCTAAGACAAAGTTCTTTATGCAAGAAAAAGATTATTTTATAACCACAAGTTACATATTCTCTAGAAACAATTACCACAAAAGCACATTCTTCAAAACAGATTCAAATCATTACACAAAAGGAAATTATAACAGGATTATTGATCATGTATTCATTTAAAATTCATACCTAACTAAACAATTTCCATCTATCTTTCTCTTCATAAGTTCATCAGAACCCCAAAGTAATAATTCTTTTGGCATTGATTAACAAAGTTTAAGCAAGGCAGTCTATAATAGGAAGATTTTTTTCCTATACTTAGCTGATGACATTTTGTATTTATCAAGAAAGAGATCATCATCTAATCTAATGTCTTATTTTTGAAGTTTTGTTCAGCTAAATGAACTAATCATTTGTTCTCTGTTCTTATAATAGAATTATTTACCCCTAATTCATAACCCTGCCTTATCTCGGTGCACACTGAAACCTGTGCCTGTAACCACATCTCTAGATCACAAGATCTAGGAACTCAGACCCAACCTAAAAGGAATGTTTTCTTTGCTCATTAACTTGTCCCAAGCCTATTGTTTCTCTTCTGAGTACAACTGATGTACTTAAAATGCAGAAAAGCGCCTGCCACTCCTTTTCTAACTTATGCAGTTTTTACTTACTATTTTACAAGAGGGGGCACACTCTAGCCTCAATTCTGACTGTATTATATCTTTTTGGCAAAACAAGTTAAAACATCTCCTTGAACTTTATATCAACTGCCCTACCTTCCTAAAACTATTTAAATCAAATAAGGAATTCTGTAAAATCATTAATTCATCTAAGTTATATTATTTTATGAAAGCTTATCTTCATGTTGCTCTTCAGGAAAATTGCCCAATAGAGTGGGTTGTCACCCAGGGAGTAATCACACCAGGCTCTAGGCAGTGAGGGTCTCTTCATGTACAGTCACACCATACCAGATATATGAGAATATAGAAATGACAAACAAAAGAAGGCACATCACTATCCAGAAGCAATCTTGGGATAAAGCCCCTGGTGGAGCTGTGCCTTTCCAAGGTACACCAATCTCAGCTGAGCAAAACAGTGAGCTGTCTTTAGGAAGCTAACTTGCCCACTGCATCTCCTCCTGCATGGCATCTCTTCCTACAAGGTGTCCAACATAATATAATGCCTCACTAACCAGTGACTCAAAATTAAAGTGATGTTAAAATAGACATAAATTTTATGTATATTACTTGCAGCATTTACCAATTTTTGAAGGTTTATTTTTAATTAAGTGTGTCTCTGTGAATGTATACCATGTTGTCCAGTAGAGGATATCTCATATCCTGGAGCTACAGTTGTTGACATGAGTATGTGAAACCAAACTCAGAACCTCTAAAACAGTGGTTCTCAGCCTGAAGTGACCCTTGCGGGTGGTTATATGACCATATCACAGGGGTTGCCTAAGACCATTGGAAAACACAGATATTTACATTGTGATTCACAAAAGTAGCAAAATTATAGCAACAAAAATAACTGTATGATTGGGGGTCATCACAACATGAGGAACTGTATTAAAGGGTCACAGCATTAGAAAGATTGCTCTAGAAAAACACAAAGTTCTCTTAACCACTGGACAATAGATGAGACTAGACAACACCTGAAAACATTTGGACTAACCCAAATTATTATCTAGATAATAAAGATTTGGGTATTTACCTGTTACCTTACAGTTTTACACAATGTTTTTTGTATAGCTGTGCCTCAGCTTCTACTTTATAAGATATAAAATATCTTCTAGAGTAAAGATCCAAATACTCTGTAAGCACAGCAGAGAAAAATATCATGTGTTTACTGCATAGTTATGTCTTACTCCAGAGCACACAGAAATACTACCTTCTACTGTATTTCCTAGTATGGAGATCAGACCATATGACCTAGTTCAGGCTGATAGAATATGGTAGAAGCTATATACATCACTTCTGTACATGACACCTAAACTCTCTCAGGAAATTCTCAAGGCTATCCCTCTTTTTCTCCATCTGCTTGGTGGATTTTGTAAAACAGTCACAAATACTGGAAGAAGCCCAACTTCAAGGTTCTTGGCTAGGAATAAATTTCTCTAAGAGAGCATCCTAACTAGAAACACCTACATCAGATTTAGTGTAGATGAAAAATCAACCCCTATTAAGATCAAGTACTATAACTTTCAGGTGGTATTGCACTGCCAAAAATGAGCATGTGAATGACTAATACAAATACATATGCATATATAATGCTCAAAGCAGATTTACTATCGTAAACATTGATAGCAAATAATGAAGAATAGAAAAATAACTCTCTTGAGTATAATTTCAGATATTGCAAAGATGTATTTTACTTTCAATTGACACGTGATCACGTGACATATATCTATATTGCATGAAGAAATGTTTCAAGGCAGATACCTCAATGGTTAACATCATTTGACATTCTTGAAAAAGACCCAAGCTTAATTCCCAGAATCCACATGACTGCTCACAACTATCCATAACCCAAGTCCTAGGGAATCCAGTGCCCTCTTCTGGCCTCCATGGGCACCAGGAACACACATGTTGTACAGACTTGCAAGCAATGCCATTATGCATAAAATAATTTCACACAAAATAATTATGCATAACCTATGCATGAAATAAATAAGTAATAAGTAAATTTTAAAAGAAGTGTGGTAGTACATATGCACATATTAGGATAATAAAATCAACATTATTAATGTATCTAGCACTTAAAGTTTAAGTCTTCCATCATTAATGAGAATACTTAAAATCCAATTTTATCTATTTTGAAATACATAATTAATTTGTAGTGCTAAGGGTAAATCTGAGGGCCTCCTGCCTGTAAGGCAAATACTTGGCCACTAAGTCAAATACTCTTGCCCCAATGTTAGCAGTGGCTACAATTCTTCTGCTGTACAATAGTCCACTAGAACCTATTTCTTCTGTCTAACTGAAATGTTGTACCCTATAATCAACATCTCCCCCACCTTCACTCTCCATATTGACCTCTGAAGTGCTAATTATCTCCATACTGTTCCTATGAGTTTGACTTGTTCATAGTCCAACATGCTTCTAAGAAAAGATAAAGGTAAACTGCTATCATCCATGAAAAATAGTATCTAGATATTTGAAATGTAATTACTAAAACAAAAAATGCTCTTTCCCTTTTACATCTTAAAATTTTGTATGAAAATGAACAAAATTTGATCAGTTTCAACTTTGAAACTATTGTCCTTATGTTCAGTGATATTAAATTACCTTATAAAGAGATACAACTTATGTACAAGATTTGACTATGTATCAGTCTATAACAAACAATAGAGTTAACATAATAAAGTCATACCTGAATGGAACTATTTGGTTTTTCCAGAAGTATTATTTTAGACATGGGAATGTCTATTATTAGGTTATTTTTTATAATGTTTTTCTTGATTTTTAAACACAATATTTTCTCTGTTAAAGGCATTTTATACGTATTCCTTTGTATTGTTAAACTATTATTGCTATAAAATAAAATATATAAAGTAAATATATAATTCAAGAGTAAATCTTGAAACTGAACTAAAAGTCAAAGGAAGAGGAAACTGGGGCTAGTTATTCTATTATCTCTACTTCTGCACACATTTGAACACTTTTTATAAACAAAAACGCATGGGATATACACACGTAGTAGTAGTCAGGTATTTTGTCAACTTGATTCAGATAAGAGATATCTAGGAAGAAGGAACCCCTACTGAGAAAGTACCTCAGCCAGCTTGGTCTGTAGGAAAGTCTGTGGGGACATTTTCCTGATTAACAATTGATACCTGAGTGTCTAACTCACTGTGGATGATGCAATCCCTGGGAACATAGTTCTCGGTTGCATAACAAAACAAGGTAAGTAAGACACAAGGGACAAGCAAGTAAGTAACATTCCTCTATGTGTGGTAAAGGGAGAGGCTTTAGGTTCCCTGTGATTACTATTTGCTAAGTCACACTGCCTCAGTAGTCACGAAGCAGAGAAAGATGAGTGTTGTTGCTTAGCTCAGCTTACTCCTTCCTTTTGTTGTTGTTGTCATTTTGTTTGTTTGTTTTGCTTTGCTTTGCTTTTTTTCCATCAGTCCCAGACCTTATCCCACGGGATGGTGTCACCCACATTCAGTTTGTGTCTTCCCTCCTCAGTTAAAGTTCTCTGGAAAGATTTCCTTTACATAATTCTAAATCCAGTCAAAATGCCAATGAAGATTGGCCATGATTGAGTGATTGACTATGATGATTAAATATTTTAAGAAGTTAATATAAGTGACTTGTAAACTTCCAAGTACATTATAATTATTGTTATTGACAGATATGGATAGACAAAAAGTAGAACAATAATATGCACAAAATATCTCTAAATACTGCTTAAACAATTACAAAAGAAAAAAGGCAAGAAGCCAGTAATCAAAATATAGTTATATTAGAAAGGGTTGAGTTTTGGTTAAACCTGAGGTCAAACCTCAGGTTTCTGAGATTTGGTACTGTTTGCTTCCAGGACCAGTAACAAGACTCTGTAAAAAGCCAAGAGTGTTGAATACTTCAGAGATGTTATTTTTTTGTCTCCTTAAACATTTCTTCTTCATCCTTCTAAATCTAGGGAGAAGGCTGGGATTAGAAATCACCAATTCTGCTGCCTTTTGATTATTTCAAGCAAGCATTTTTGTCTGTCTCCCTCAAAAGAACAAAGCCAAATCCTTTTGATATCAAAATGTCTCAATACTTTAAAGCACCAGAGCTGTGATTATGGTCTGAAAATAGCTCTTGACAGAAAAACAAAGATTAAAGATTCAGGTGAGTTTTGAGATAGGCTCTCCTTGGTTCTAAGGAGGCTAAAGCCCAGGGTTAGTCCAAACAGCAATGTATTATAGGGATAAGATAAGGACTCATAACCGAACGTTTATTCTGTGTAATAGCTTTTTTTTTTCCTTTAGAGCTATCCTTCAATCTTGACACTCATGGTTTTATAAGTCTTTCTTGTACACACACACACACACGCACACGCACACGCACACACACACACACAAAACTATACTGTACAAACAAAAGGCAAAAAAGAGTATTCATGCCAATGTATGCTTAAACTTAAAAAACTTCTGAGAAAATACACTTCTGGAGAATAAGAAAGTTAGAAAGGGACTCAATTTTATGTATTACTATGTAGTTAATTCCCTCTGTAGCATCTGGCTCTGTTTGCTTATTCTTGTGGTGAAAAGCATAAATCCAAAGGCATGCAAATGTTCAGCAAGTGCCCAACACTGTGTTCCACCCTCTCTCTTTCTTCCTTCCTTTTACTTTCTTTCATCTTTTTTGCTTTACAATAAGAATGTATGTGATACTATTATAACTACCATTTTAAAGAAATTAATGTCAAAGTTAGTGTGTTTGATTTTAAACATAATTAATTTTTAAAAAAACATAACTGTTCCACCTAAGACTATATAGTGATAGAGAAGTTGATTTTCCAAAAAGACTAAAGTTTTAGGTTGGTATTATGTGTTAACTAAAACTTAACTCAGTCTAAAAACAGAAAAGGAGAAAGAAAAGATAATATCCTCATCTGGTAACTTCAATAGTGAAATACACATTTCTTAAAACCTATAGAATTATAGAACTACAATTCTAGAACATCCCCTTGGTATATAAATTTTATATAATAACTTACCTTTGAGTATGGGTATGACTACTGAATGTGATAGGGTTTCATTCACATGGATATCTGAATGTCTTATGTTACACTACAAAGATCAAGGGATTTTACAGGTGTAATTAATTAAGGTCCTAAATCAGCTAACTTTAATATAATTAATTCCTATATTCCCTGTGTGATCTTGGCCTTATCAGGCAGGATCATTAAACCTGGAATTATAGTTCAGAAAAAGGAGAAGTGGCAGCAAATATCTTACTACTGACCTTCAAAGGGTAAAATGTTATATTGTGAAAGGTGCCATGTCATAGGTACCACAGAGAAACAAAATGCTGAGGCCCTCTGTGATGGTTTGTATATGATTGGCCCAGGGAGTGGCACTATTATAAGGTGTGTCCCTGTTGAAGTAGATGTGTCACTGTGGGAGTGGGCTATAAGACCCTCATCCTAGCTGCCTAGAAGTCAATATTCTGCTAGCAGCCTTCAGATAAAGATGTAGAACTCTCAGCTTCTCCTGCACCCTGCCTGCCTGGATGCTGCAATGGTCCTGCCTTGATGATAATGGACTGAACCTCAGAACCTGTAAGTCAGATGCAATTAAATGTTGTCCATTTAAGAGTTGCCTTGGTCATGGTGTCTCTTCATAGCAGTAAAACCCTAACTAAGACAGCCTGTGTTTTATGTTATGACTAAATTTTGCAGAAGAACCCATAAGTATAAAAGAAGATCCCTAATATGAGATGAGGCCTCAGCCCTAACTGTTATTACCACAGAAAGAGGTAGTAAAGAAGACCAGTTAAATGCATTTATGGTAGACCATTGCTATCTATCAGAAATATCTGAGATAGGAATGTTCTGTACTTGATTGTAGCCTGGAGATATCATGAGCAGAAAATCTAATTATACATACTTATAAATCCTAGTCTGCATAAATTAGGAGATTATAAAGCATGTAATTATAAGTTGCAGAGTTTGTGCTAATTCACACAGCAATAGAAAACTAATACAGGGATTAGATTCATTTTCCTGCCTAGCATTCAAGACCCATCTCCAGACTTTGACTTGTGTTGTTGTTGCTGTTTTCATCTCACTTTGCTGTTGTTGTTTTTCAAAACAGTCTTTTATAGCAGAAAAATGGTTCAGATGGTCAAGTACTTGCCATGAAAGCAAAAAGAACTATGCATGAACTCCAGAACCTACATTAAAAACAACAGCAAAAACCAGGCATGGTAATACATGCCTGTAAATACAGCCCTAGAGTGGATAGGAACAGACTGGTCAGATTCTTTGGGCTTGCTGGCCAGTCTAGCCAAAATAGGGAGCTTTGGGTTGAGAATCTTGTCTCAAAAATACTATGTAGAGCATAATTGAAAAGATTTAAGATCTCCCATTTAATCTCTGACCATTATACACATGGACACAGGTACATGTACAAAGGTACACAGGTACTCAAGCAGATACACATATGGAGGAGGGTGAGACATACATATTTAATAGTGAGTTATCAGAAGCCAGGGGTCAAACAATGACAAACCTCTATATATCCCAAATAATTATTCCCAAATAATACCAAATTATTGATTTAATGTGTTTCTCCTGTGCCTGGAGCACAGTGACAAAAAAAAAGCTTTTTGCATAAGCTTACACTCAACTCTCTTTGCAATCAACTAACTATGCTTCTTAAATGGCTCTAAATACTTCTCCTAATTTTAGGAACAGCAAATAAAACTTTTACTGCCAGGCATTCCCATGTCTACTTAAGTGAATTTCTGAATAGTCTTTAAGTATCTAGTCAGTTAAGGAAGAAAAAGGGAAAGTGGAGTGTTAAACCCTCTGTGGTGATGGGGTGAAGGGACAGTGGTAAAGCATTTAAAAATAAACGTAAGAAAAACAGCAGACACAGCAACTGCAATATTGCTCATCCTAAAGACGTTCCCTTACTTTATTATCCATTACTAATACAGTGTTTTATCTGGTTGCACTTTGTCATTCATAAGTCCACACAGAAAGTACTGTATTAGCAGCAAATAATCATTGTGTTCATTCTGAACCGTGGCAATAAAATTTGAATTATGAGGCTCATTACTAAATACCAGTGCTTGACAGTCATTTAATACTAGAAAATTAAGAACAATATTCTCATTGTTATTTAATTATGAGTCAAATACAATTACAAAATAAATAAATATATCAAAATTTAGCTTAATTGTAAGCTGTAAAGCTGCTCCCTATATGTATATTAAGGATAGCTATCTTTTAAATATTCCAGAATTGCAGAAATATTTCCATGCTTTTCCTATAAATAAATTCTCAACTGGCCAGTAATTTCTACAAGACGTTTCTTAATCTGACTACCAAAATGTTACTCACACCTGTTAAGTTCAAAGAAGACCATTAAGAATTGATTTGCAAAAACAAAGAAATCGACATTCATAATACAAAGAATAAGACAAACATACACTTAATGCTTCTAAGTATTTCCTATACTGGTAATGAAAACATTGCTGCTGATCAGGTGTATTATGAACAATAAAGGGGATCATGTATATGTCTTGCATAGAGACAAAACATGTACATGACAAGACAGTTAATAGAAATGGCAACTGTGCTGTGAAAATATCATGGGCTAAGTTTTTTATACTCATAAAAATTACCTTTCTTGAATATCAAAATAAAGTAGCTTCAAATCACTTGCATGATCAAAGCAATACACAGACTTCTTATAGATTTCAAATGACTTCTGGTAAATCCCTCAGGCTTGCTTCTTCCTACAGTTGACTTTGTTTTCATTGAGCCACACCAGTTTTCTAATCTTTTCTGGAGAAGGATCTTGGCAGTCTGTGCCTATAATGTTAGCACTATAAATGCCAAGGCTGGAAGTTTCCAAGTTCTAAACCAGCCTACAAAGGCATAGAGACTATTTGTTAGAAAAGAAAGAAAACAAATTTCCTTCTGCATTTTCTCCCTCCTCTCCCCATGGTAACACAAATCTGAAATCAAGTTTTGGTGATAAATGCATGTACTGCTGGAATCTTGAGAATATATTTTTATTGGATATTTTCTTTATTTACATTTTAAATGTTATCCCTTTTCCTGGTTTCCCCTCCAGAAACCCCATATCCCATCCACGCTCCCACCCACCTACTCACTCCTGCCTCCCTGGCCTGGCATTCCCCTACACTGGAGCACCAAGCTTTCCCAAGACCAAGAGCCTTTTCTCCCCTTGATGTCTGACAAGGCCATCTTCTGCTACATATGCGGCTGGAGTCATGGGACCCTCCATGTGTACTCTGGTTTGTGGTTTAGTTCCTGGGAGCTCTGGAGGGACGGGGGGGTGTCTGGTTAGTTGATATTGTAAACTGCATAGTATTGGTACAGAGACAGGCAGGTAGATCAATGGAATAGAATTGAGGACTCAGAAATGAACCCACACACCTATGGTCACTTGATCTTTGACAAAAAAGCTAAAACCATCCAATGGAAAAAAGAAAGCATTTTCAACAAATGGTGTTGGTACAACTGGGTGTCAGCATGTAGAAGAATGCAAATCAATGCATTCTTATCTCCTAATAACAAAGCTCAAGTCCAAATGAGTCAAGGCCCTCTACATAAAACCAGATACACTGAAACTAATAGAAGAGAAAGTGGGGAAGAGCCTCGAACACATGGGCACAGGGGAAAAGTTCCTGAACAGAACACCAATGGCTTATGCTCTAAGATCAAGAATCAAAAAAAAAAAAAAAAAAAAGGAAAGCTTCTGAAAGGCAAAGGATACTGTCAATAGGACAAAGCATTAACCAACAGATGGGGAAAAGATCTTTACTAACCTTAAATCTGATATATCCAATATATACAAAGAACTCAAGAAGTTAGACTCCAGAGAACCAAGTAATCCTATTTAAAAAATGGATTACAATGCTAAACAAAGAATTCTCAACTGAGGAATACTAAATGGCTGTGAAGAAACTAAAAAGATGTTCAACATCCTTAGTCATCAGGGAAATGCAAATCAAAACAACCCTGAGATTCCATCTCACACCAGTCAGAATGGCTAAGATCAAAAACTCAGTTGACAGCAAATGCTGGCAAGGATGTGGAGAAAGAGGAATAACTCCTCCATTGTTGATGGGATTGCAAGCTGTTACAACCACTCTGGAAATCAGTCTGGCAGTTCCTCAGAAAATTGGACATAGTACTACCTGAGGACCCAGCTATACCATTCCTGGGCATATACTCAAAAGATGCTCCAACATATAGCAAGGTCACCTGCTACATTACATTCATAGTGGTCTTATTTATAACAGCCAAAAGCTGGAAAGAACCAGCTGTGTCCTTCAACAAAGGAACAGATACAGAAAATGTGGTACATTTACACAATGGAGTACTACTCAGCTATTAAAAACAATGACTTCATGATATTCTTAGGCAAATGGATGGAACTAGAATATATCATCCCTAGTGAGGTTAACCCAGTCACAAAAGAACACACATGGTATGCAGTCATTAATAAATGGATATTAGCCTAAAAGCTTGGAGTACCCAAGATACAATTCACAGACCATGTGAAGCTCAAGAAAGAAGACCAAAGTGTGGATGCTTTGGTCCTTCTTAGAAGGGGGAACAAATTACTCATAGGAGGAAATCTGGAGACAAAGTGTGAAACAGAGACTGAAGAAAGACCATACAGAGTCTGCCCCACCTGGGGATTCATCCC
Source organism: Arvicanthis niloticus (assembly GCF_011762505.2). Lineage (NCBI taxonomy): Eukaryota > Metazoa > Chordata > Mammalia > Rodentia > Muridae > Arvicanthis > Arvicanthis niloticus. The sequence goes on from NC_047679.1 coordinate 122,326,194, forward strand.
ATATACAGACACCAAACCCTGACACTATTGGGGATGCCAAGAAATGCATGCTGACAGGAGCCCAGTACAGCTGTCTCTTGAGAGGTTCTGCCAGAGCCTAACAAATACAGAGGGGATGCTTGCAGCCAACCATTGGACTGAGCACAGGGTCCCCAGTGGAGGAGTTAGAGAAAGGACTGAAGGAGCTGAGGGGGTTTGCAACCCATAGGAATCTTGAGAATTTTATAAAATACTGTATCTCATCAAAAGTAATATTAGCTTAATACCAGACGTCATTGTCCCTTAAACACAGATGAGGCACCCTAAGCTGGTTATTGGAATTTCATCTCCTCTCATTTCTTTCCCTGATTTTTAAGGCTCTGGTAAGCTTCTGTCTAAAGACTGGCCAAAAGGAATTGAAAATCCTTAAATATCCACCAAGGCTTAGATCTCCTCTCCCTCATCCCGTATCCAAAGTAAACTTCTACATTATTTACACTTCGATTACTTCCAACAGTGGAGGACAAATAATAAGTACTTAACATACTTCTGCATGTCAATAAGGCTCCCAAGTAATCCTTCCAGAACAAAGAATGACTACCTTCCCAGAAGAGGCTCAGTTTTTTTCACTCTTCTATCCCAGAAAGCAAATTTCCTGCCATAAAAAAGAAAGAAAGAAAGTAGTTTTTATCTACGCAGCCAACTATTAAAGAATCAGAAATTTTGAGGTTCTGTTTTTAACCTCCTTACTACAATATGAGTAATATTAAAACGTTCTTGCCAAACTATTTTAGTAGGAATTTTTAAAAAATCATTTAAAATTAGTACATTTAACTGTTTCTATACAAACAGGAGCTGCCAACTTTCAATTAAAAAGCAGTTGGTTTCCAAAGTAAGCTAATAATTACCCTGAAGATTTGTTGAGGGATTTTTTTTTTTTAGACAGTACAAAGATAAAGTTCAAATTAGTGTACATTTAAATGATTTTAAAAATAATTAAATTAATGAGTTTCTGTGAAACTGCAAAGATAAGCTTCATTTCTTTCTAATGCTAGTCCAACAATCCAGAATGATTATATTTAGATATGATCACAGAATTATTTAGCAAATACCTTATATAGTCTTAAGCTTATCCTAGTGTTTCTGGAGGAGAAAACAGAAATAAAATAATTCCTGAGAATTAGTTGTTAAAGTTTACCTGCTATTAAATGACTCGGGTCAGATTTTATTTATACATTTGTCCCTTTCCTATCCCCTCTTCAAACCCTCCCATATGTCCTTAGAACTCTTTCATATTCACAGCCTATTTTTAAATCAATTGTTATTATATGAATATATATATGTACATATATATTCCAAAATATAATATTTGTTAACAAGTGGCAAGATTCCTAGGATAGTATTGCTTTAGCTACATAAATCTACTTGGACTCATCACCTGAATTCAAAAGTTTAATTCTCAAGTTAAAAAAAAAGTAGTAAGAACAGTCTAGGATGCTAGATCAGTCAGTTAAGTTACTAGCCTTTTCAAACATGAAGATTTAAATTAGACTTCCCTGCACTAAAATACAAAACCCTAGTATATTGATGTCCCTTTGTAATCTTAGCACTAAGGGTCAGAAACAAATAAGTCCTTGTGAATCCCAAGTGGATTTTGACCATCTACCTCAGCTAAATCTTTGAGCTTCAGGCCAATGAGAAACTTTGTTTTGAAAATCAAGGTGAACAGCTTTTGAGAAACTACACCCATGGTTGACCTCTGGCTTCTACTCACATACACACAAACTTGCATGTGCAACACCATCACCACTACCAACACACACACACACACACACACACACACACACACACACACACCACTCACAGGTAGACAATTGAAGGTATTGGTAGTTCCACAGTCTTTAAATACAAGCACCTACAGAAATCTCAGAGATCTGTCTCTCTTCACCACAGGGTAGTTTTAGCCTTTAGAAATCTGCTTCTTCCCACAAGATAGTTTTAATCTTTATGGTTCTAGATTCTTGAGGAACAGGATCAAGAAGACTAGACTAAAAGCATTCCTATTCCCTTTTCAAAGAAATTATCCTGAGTTTCCAAATAACAATTCTACATTTGTTGGCAAAAACAGAATCACATGGTAATGCTAAACGAAAATAATAAGTTTGTGAATGACAGTACTTACTTTGGGAAGCAATATGTTGGAATGAAAATGTCAACAAAGGACATGCTATACTGCATGAAGAAAAAGTCCTTGAGGCTTCATCCCTACTCAAAGAACTACAGGCAACTGAGTAAAGCTGGGAGGCCCTCTCCAGGGAAAAGCAGCAATTGATTTTCTAGGACAAATGATCAATCCTGCAAACATACATACAAGTAACATAATGTCAACTCAACAGATTATATTTGGGAACATGTATATATACACTATATATATATATATATATATATATATATATATATATATATATATCCCAATAAACAAACAACAAGTCTCCTTTGACTAAGTAAGAAACTGACAGCAAAACAGTTAATGCAACCACACAGCTTTTACCTCAAACAGAGTAAGGTTTTATTCTAAAGCTAAATATTGCAGATCTACTAAATTCTAATTCCCCATAATCACAGAAATTTTAATTTAATTAGATTTGGAGACTCAGTCAAATGTTGCTTTTTTTTCTGGGAAGTTCAATTAATAACTGAAATTATGTCAAATGTATCCTCCAAAGTAGCTTTTGCTCATTTTAATGTTAGTATTCTTCTAGTGAATATTCACCAAGAATTGTAGTCACTATTCTTAGCGGTGATTTTATGATTCAAAAAAAAAATTATTGCGTATACATGGTGTCTTGTTACTTTGCAAATTATCCTTCTGAAATCTAAGTTTAAGTCTATACCCATATATTCGTGTTCTGACAATGAGTATATTCATGTCATAGGGAATAAATGACCACTACATTCACACATGTACACAGAAACATACACATGCACACACTCCACATACCAGAAAAACCTTTAAGATTACCATTAATGTAAGTTTGATATAGATTATTTCTTCATACTATCTTCAAATCCAGTTTCTTTTAATATATTAAACACTTTTCTGAATGTAAAACGTATGACAAGTCAAAGCAACCATAAATAGGGTGTAGCTTAACATTTCTTTTTTTTTCTTCTCTTGAAATTATAGCAAGAGAAAGAGAAATCAGAAGGATATAGTGAAAACTGCCTGTGGGTCCAGGAGCTATAATTTCTTGGTTTTCTGCTGTTGGAGATTTATGTGTAAAAATACTCAATTTTTAAATCCATATTATGTTCACAACTAAATATGTGTAAATACAAATATCAGATAGCTGATTATCAAAATGTCAGATTATTACTGTTAGCATTTACTTCAGTAACTTGATTTGGTAGATAACAAGAACTAGATCTGCCAGTGAAGACTTCTGAACTATATTCATCTACCAAATCCTAGACACAAAAGGAAGTGAAGTGAGCTTTTTCACATCCTTTTCTCTACTCCTCTCTCTTGGAGGGGTTTGGAAAAAGAGAGAGAATCTCTTTCTCATATTTCCAAAAAGATACTACTCTTTACTGTATGGATCATGCTACAGACACTGAGAGGAGACTACGTATTCTTCTTTAGCTTCTAAATGCCATCTGTGTACAGCATGAAACTTTTGAATGCCTATTCTCTATGCTTCTCAAGACAGTCTTCACTGGGTCAGTATAATGATCCATTCTGTCCAAAAGAGGCAACCCAAACTCAGAGAATCTATAAATTCACTCTGGCTTAAAAAACATTTTCTTAGACAGTAGAATGGGAAAGGTGTGTTCACTCCAAAATCCACACTCTTGCTACTACTTATACTACATGCAAATGCTGTCACCTGATTACTTTTAAGATGATTAGAGTAATATAGATGGGTAGGAAGTGTAATTAGTACTTTCAACATTTCAGAGCAATTAGTGTTCACAGAACACACATACTTGGCAAATGAAATATCTTTTCGTAAAATGTCTTATTTATTTTTAAGTTAATTCACCTTTGTTAGGCTGAGAGCTTAAGTACCTCTCTGCCTTGGGTGTGTACACACAGTATTTATTAGCAATTACAATGAGTTGCAACCAAAAGAGATGTTGCTACTGAAATCTGTATCAGCTTATTTGAAATGGATATCTATCTTCCTCTTCTAAATGTTAATTAGGTATCCTATTTTATCTCCAAAAAGTTCTAGTGGAAAATTTCTTAAATTTGATACAGGTCTTGCAAGTGAGCTTCCTGATATTGTCCTCTGTTCCCACATGTTTGAAGCCTATTCTGAAGAATTTATGTAACTTTACTCAAAAATTTGTACACAGAGAGAAAGCAAACTGAACAGAAAATAAAACACACATTATGGACATTTCTCTCCCTACACTGTTCTTAAAATTATTTAGTACATCTCATAAATAGTCACAAGAAAAAAATAAACTGCTTCAGATTCTATTTAACAGCAGCAGTGGGCCAATAACAAGATAAATCTTTCCAAACTCAAACTGAGACCTATACTCTAGTTTTTCAACTTAATAAATTCCTACAAGCATTTCTTTCAAAATTCCATAGTTAATCCAGAAACAAAAATAGCAACAAACCTTTAATGAAAGATAATTGAAATTAAAATGCTATCAGTTTATGAGGCTAATCAACAAATCACTTTTCACAGTCCTCTGGTTAATAAGCAAAATGCATTGTGTTGTGACAAAATCTAATGTTGAGCATCTACAAAAAGAAACATATGCTTCTAAAATTAAAGTGCCCAAAACATCCAACAGATCAGTAAACATCTAAATAACAGAAACACGTGAGATGGGAGATCAATTGTGGGCTCTCTTTGGGTGATTGAATCACTTCACCTATTTGAATCTTGGTTTCTCCTCTAAAATGAAGATACTTGACCAAAAATGACTTTACAGATTACATCACATTCTGTTGAAAGTCATATAAAATATCATTTCCAATCAAGAACTTGAAAACAGAATTTGGTAAGAAATAGAAACATTGAAAAGGCCTCAGGCTGAAATGGAAAAACATAATTGTAAATTAAATATTTATTCTAGCTATCCCATAAAAAAGACATAGAAACCTGGTATTTTATTTACAAGCTGTATGCCTTGATTAGACAAGTTCTATGCTGTTTTTACCTGTATCCAAACCATAGACCCCTTGTTACTTGCTGCTTAAGTTTTACCTAGGTTGCTTTTACTCCATCAGTCTGTCATCAGGGTGCATTTCTCCTGGCCACATGCTCATGATCCATCCAGCCTCATGACACCCTCCTTCTCTCTCCTTCTCCCCCACAATATCTCACAAGACCCTCCATTCTATTCTCAAGTCTGGGATATCTCGACCTACTGTCCAATCACAGGTTCTCACTCTCAATTAATCAATAGCTTTAAATTGAGGAGCAAAGATTACAAAACAAAGGCTGGTGTATGTGAGGTTGCACTCATCTGGACAACAACAAAATCTGGGGGTTCAGAATTTAGCATTTGTATGCATAGCAACAGACCAACCTACAACACTCAAATGGAAAATACAGTGGAAAGCATTACCAGAAGAATACAGTAGCTCAAATGGAAAATACAGTGGAAAGCATTACCAGAAGAATACAGTAGCTCAAATGGAAAATACAGTGGAAAGCATTACCAGAGGAATGAATCAAGAAGAAAGATGATCATGACTCAAAGATAAAATAAAGGTTGTGGACCAAATAAATAAGGACCATAAAGATAATTAAACACACACACACACACACACACACACACACACACACACACACACGGGATAGGGGGAGAGGAGGAGGAGGAGGAGAAGGAGGAGGAGGAGGAGGAAAAAGAGGAAGAAGAAGGAGAAGGAGGAGGAGGAAGAGGAAGAGGAAGAGGAGAAAGAGGAAGAGGAGAAGGAGGAAGAGGAGGAGCACAGAAAATGTGAGAAACCATGTTAAAATTATAGGCATAGATTATAGAAAAGAGTTCTAAGTCAGGAAGAACAGATTTTCAACAAGATCATAGAAGAAAACTTCCCCAAACTAAAGAAACACACACACACACACACACACACACACACACACACACACACGATGCATACAGAACACCAAATATACAAGACCAGGAAAGAAAATTCCCCATAGCAAATCATAGTTAAAACACTAAGTACACAAAACAAAGAATGTGTATTGGAAGCTGCCAGAAAAAAAGAAATATAAGTTATATATGAAGGGAAAACCCATTAAAGTAAGAGCTGATTTCTCAATGAAAACTTTGAAAGCAAAAAGAGCCCAGAGGGCTGTATCCAGAGACTATTGCAGCCAACCTAGAATAATCTATCCAGAAAGACTGTCTGCCATAATTGAAGGAGAAAAATTGTCATTATATAAACAAACCAAACCGAAGGAAAATAACAGGGTATATTATTTTGAGCAAAAGAGAAGAATGAGCATATCAGACAGACTATGGATAAAAATATGAAGACATAATTATTAAAATACAAAATACTACTGACAATACAAACAACAAACCCAAAAATCAACAAAATAATAACCACAACTAACAGATAAATTTTGATAACTTTAAATGTCAATGACCTCAAATTTTCAATCAAAAGATACAGACTGACTGAATGGATAAAGAAACAAAACCTACCAGAAACACATCTTAGTTTTAAAGACAGGCACTACTGACAAATTTATTCTGTAGTGCCAGGGAAATATTAGTGATTCCGCCCCCCCCCTCCAAAATAAAAAGACAGGAGCCAATATGATGCAACTCACAGCAGAGTCTTTATTCTATTTGAGCTAGTTCACCCCTCCCAACACACCACTTTCATGCAGTATGGTTTTGGTGGTAGGGAAGTCAACAATATCTATGGGGCAAGGCTTTTTAATAAGCAGTAACCGGGGTAAGTCTGCAAGCATCTAATTGGAAAGGTACTGTGGCCTTTAATTGGCTGGTGCTGGCTTGTGCTGGCTGGTGCTGGCTGGTGCTGGCTAGTGCTGAGAGTCATATTATAAACTTAACTTCTGCTCCCCTCTGCATTGGTGGTCATTAGGCAGGAGTTGGGCTTGTAACCTGGGGGTACAGGTTTATTGGGGGAATAGCCTGGAGATGCTGGTCTTGTTGAGGATGTAAACTGGAGATTCTGGTCTTGTTGGGGATTGGCCTAGAGACTGGATCTAGGCTCTGGTTTTGTGGGTGGGTGGGTGGGTGGGTGGGGCAACTTGGAAACTAATGCTAGGTACCAGCCTGTTAGTTTACCTGAGTTCAAACTTTGGTCAGGTTCTCTAAAATGGAGTCTGAACTTAAAAGGTTTGGCCTCTCAGTTCCAATTAAAAAGAACAAAGAAACAAGTAGATATCAATATCATAATATCTGATGAACTAAAGTTTAAGATGAATCAGAAGAGATAAAAAGCACATATCGATTCTAATCATGGAAAAAGTAACCACAAAGAGTTTACTATCCTAAACATGTATGCACCAAATTCAGGAACATCCAGTTTCATTTTTTAAAATGTATTACTGGAATAAAAGCCACAGATTAACACCAATCCATTAATAGTATGTGACTTCAATACCCTGCTTTCTCCAGTAGACAAGCTGTCTGGACAAAACAGAAACACCAGAATTAATTGACATCATACATCAAAGGGACTTAGCAGATATCTACAACATATTATATTAAACTACAAAACGTAAATGTCACTTTTATTTTCTCAGACGTGATAAAATGAAAGTCATACCTAAGTTCTGTGAATACACAGCTTGGAATGAGCCCAGAGCATTTCTTTCTCTGTTCTATGGACTAGGTCTGGAATTTTTCAAGTTTGCTGATTCAATCTGGCTTTTTTCGGCTTCTGACTGAATTGCTCATACTAACTTTGGCATTATCCTCTAATCTTCTGGCTCCTTCTCGTTCTCTGGCTCATTCTGTCTTCACATGCTGTTCTCTCTGCCACCTGTCTCTGTAAAACTGTCCTGGTAAAACTGACACACACACACAGATACACAGACATACACACAGACACACACAGACCTTTCTCTCTCTCTCTCTCTCTCTCTCTCTCTCTCTCTCTCTCTCTCTCTCTCTCTCTCTCTCTCCTCTCTATTCTTAAGTAGCCTCTCTTTTCTGTACTTTTTCTCAGGAACATTGGGCACATCCTATCTCTGACTTCTTTTTTCAGATCTTTCTTTTATTTGTCACTTTGCCCCTCAACTAGATGTTACTTTCAAAAATGGCTGCTTCCTTCTACAAACTAACCTTACCTTCATTGTTGGGGATTAAAGGTGTGCACTAAGGGCATGTCTGTATTCCATGCAGATCATATAGACCTAGAAAGTCTTTGTATGAGATCAGTAGTCAGAGCAGACATGTTTTGCTGGATTATATTTCCTCAGCAATCAAAGAATACATATCTTACTTGGCAGCACATGGAAGCATATCTAAAATAGACAGCATTTTGGGCCACAGAATAATCTGTCCAAATTCAGAAAGATTAAAATCACTCCTTGAATCCTATCTGATGAATCTCACCACAATGCAATAAAACTTAAATTTGACAGCCAAAAGACCTCTAGCAAATATGTAAACACATGGAAATTAAATAATTCCTTGCTTAACAGTCAAAGAAAAAAATCAAGAGAAAAAATAAGCTTCCCAGAAACTTAATGAGAATGGACTTAAAACAAAACAAACCCTCTTGGACACATTCAAAGCACTCCTACCAGGGAAATTTATAGCTCATTTAGAGTGAAGTAACTCAGATCAAGAAACATAAGCCCTCCATATTTTCTCCTATTTGAGGCTCCAGATCAATTCTCTACATATAAATATATTACCTATAGTAATTACAGAAACCAGGAAAGTAAAATGAGACCATTGACAGGATGGCAAGTGGGGGATTGGAGAGGAATAAAGACAGCAATAACAAGATCCAAGTGATCTGATGGGGAATGAGAAAGGGGGAAGTTCATTAGAGAGACAGGCAAATGAAGAAATTGGTGGAAGGGGTTAAGGGGAAGAGCAAGACAGGATTGATCAGATAGGGAATATGATAAAAAAAAAAAAAGGAGATCCTTAGGTAACAGGTTGAAAGTGAACGCAGGAGAAAAGGGAAGGCAGATAAAATAACATGGAAGGCTGACAATCCACAAGGATTCATAATATTGATTATCAATTAATGTTAATTATATTATTAACATTTACTAAAATACCTATAATATGCATTATTCAAATATTCATTTGTATAGTTTTAATGAACTTTTCTTATCTGCGATGATGGAGCTCCCTCCAAGAGCCAAAGACCACCTAACCAGGACCCCAATAACAAACATGAAAAGCCCTCTTTTGCGTTGTTTACAAGGACAGTCCAGAAAACTCCCTAAAACATATAGTCTATTGTTGTAGCCTTTGATTACCTCCAGAGGTGCAATGGAAGTCACTATTTTTGAAGACACTATGCACTTCAGAAACAGGGCCCAGAGACCCCTTATCTGGAATTGATCAGAATGCCTCATTCCCACGAACTAGCTTTCATGGTACCAGAGGTGCCATGCAAGTTTCCAATGGAGGGAAACAATCAACAGTCCTATCCAGCTATGATACTTATGAACTATGATAACCATACAGGTGCACTAGTGGCATGCATACCTTGACAATAACCAACATCTTTCTAATTGGACTTAAGGTAAGGACAACACGAGAGATACCATGCCTGTTGTTGGAAACCTAGCTAATTAACCATGGTTACTGGAGGTAAATCTGCAATGAGTAATTACCTACACCAGCATAATCCCTAGTAGCCACCTATAAACATTTGTCCTTGTGGGGATAGATAACTGTAATCTTTACTCCCTCATCCAGGAAATTTCTCTTTGCAATTGGCAGAAACAACTATAGAAAACCACAATCAATTAAAATGTAGAGGTGTGGGGTCCAATTCCAGTGAATACATTTACAAAAAACTCCCACAATTAAGGTTCAGAGAACATTGCAGAAGAGAGGGCAGAAAATTGTAAGAGCCAGAGAAATTCATAGAACTTACTATGGGATTGTATCTCCTAATAACAGCAGAAGGTATACCCTTAATGATTCACCAACATGACTGCACAGAAATCAGCTGAATAAAAAAAAATCCTTCCATGATCTCAGCCTTACACAAAATATTAGGTTACTGAGAAAATCTGGGGCAAGTTGGTGGCCTTCCCCAAAGAAAAGCACACCAATTATTTGACCAGTGCCAAACAATGTTCCCTGAAAACAGAGATATGAGTAATATTATTGTATGTACTCAACAGGTTATATTTGTGAATATAATATATGTATGTAATAATAATTGATGAAGAAAGAGGCGAGCAGGGAGTTGTACATGAGAAGGCTTGGAAAGAGGAAAGATAATGAAAAATGTAATTAAGTACAATCTGAAAATAAAAACAAAAAAAATAAAAAAAAACTATCAGTGACAACATTCTCTTTAGAATCTTGTATGTGGTCTACTAAAAACAGAACGCTGGTAAATACTAAAAGTCAGAATGCTGGTACCTGTGGTATTTGTAGCTTCCATTGACAAAATAATTAAATTATTGGCATTTCTTTCTTTCTTTCTTTCTTTCTTTCTTTCTTTCTTTCCTTCCTTCTTTCTTTCTTTCTTTTTCTTTCTTTCTTTCATTTGTTCTTTCTTTCTTTCTTTCTTTCTCTTTCTTTCTTTCTTTCTTTCTTTCATTTGTTCTTTCTTTCTTTCTTTCTCTTTCTTTCTTTCTTTCTTTCTTTCTTTCTTTCTTTCTTTCCTTATTTATTTTAAACTCCAGATTTTATTTCCCTCCCAGTCCACCCTCCAACTGTTCCACATCCCATACCTCCTCTCTGTTCCTCTGTCTCCATGAGGATGTTTTCATTCCCACTGCCCTCCCCAACAGACCTGTAAACTCCCTGGGGCCTCCAGTCTCTTGAGGGTTAGGTGCATCTTCTCTGACTAAACCCAGACCCAGCAGTCCTCTGCTGTATATGTGTTGGGGTCTTATATCAGCTGGTGCATGCTGCCTGGCTGGTGGTCCAGTGTCTGAGAGATCTCAGGTGTCAGGTTAACTGAGACTATTGGTCCTCCTACAGGGTCACCCTTCTTTTAGCCTTTCCCTAATTCAACCACAGGGATCAGCAGTTTCTTTCCATTGTTTGGGTGCAAATATATGCATCTGACTCTTTCAGCTGCTTGTTGGGTCTTTTGGAGGGCAGTCATGATAGGTCCCTCTTTATGAACTCTTCATAGCCTCTGTAGTAGTGTCATGCTTTAGGGCATCCCCTTGAGCTGGATCCCACTTTGGGCCTGTTACTGGACCTTCTTTTCCTCAGGCTCCTCTCCATTTTTATCTCTGCAGTTCTTTCAGACAGGAAAAATTATGGGTCAGAGTTTTGACTATGGGATGACAGCCCCATCCATCACTTGATGCACTGTCTTTCTACTGGAGGTGGGCTCTACAAGTTCCCTCTCCCCACTGTAGAGCATTTCATCTAAGGTCCCTCCCTTTGGAGTCCTGAGAGTCTCTCACCTCCCAGGTCTCTGGTGCATTCTGGAGGGTCCGCACAACCTCCTACTGCCAACGTTGCCTATTTCCATTCTTTCTGCTGGCCTTCAGGGCTTCAGCTCTTTTTCCTCACCCAATACCAGATCATGTTCCCCTCGCCCTTTTCCTGTTATGTCCTTCCCTCCCTCCCCATTTGTGTTTGCTTTCTTCTACCTTCCAAGTGGGACTGAAGCATCCTCACTTGGGTCCTTCAGTTTATTTATCGTTTTGAGTTGTGTAGACTGTATCTTGGGTATTCTGTACTTTTTTGTGGGGGGGGGGCTAATATCCAATTATTAGTGAGAACATACCATGCATGTCCGTTTGGGTCTGGGTACCTCACTCAGATTGATATTTTCTAGTTCCATCCATTTGCCTGCAAAACTACAGGATATCCTTGTTCTTAATAGCTGAGTAGTTTTCCATTGTATAAATTAACCACATTTTCTGTAACCATTCTCCTGTCATGGCACATCTGGATTGTTTGCAGCTTCTGACTATCATAAATAAGACCGCTATAAGCATAGTGGAACACATGCCCCTGTGGCATGGTAGGGCATCTTTTGGGTATATTCCCAAGAGTGGTATTGCTGGGTCTTCAGGTAGATCTATTTCCAATTTTCTGAGGGACCTCCAGATTGATTTCCAGAGTGGTTGTAGCAGTTTGCAATCCTACCAGCAATGGAGGAGTGTTCCTCTTTCTACACATCCTTGCCTTGTGCTGTCGCATGAGGTTTTGATTTTATCCATTCTGATTGGTGTAAGGTGGAATCTCAGGGAAGTTCTTATTTGCATTTCTCTAATCACTAAGGACTTTGAACATTTCTTTAGGTGCTTCTCAGCCATTCAAGATTCCTCTGTTGTGAATTCTCAGGTTTAGTTCTATACCCCATTCTTTGATTGGGTTGTTTGGTTTTTTTTTTTTTTTTTTTTTTTTTTTTTTTTTTTTTTTTTTTTTTTTTTTTGTGATTAGCTTCTCGAGTTCTTTATATACTTTGGATATTAGCCCTCTGTCGTATGTGGGGTTAGTGAAGATTTTTTCCCAATCTGTAGGTTGCCAATTTGTCTCATTGAATGTGTCTTTTGCCTGCCTTACTGAAGCTTTCCAGTTTCATGAGGTCCTATTTATCAATTCTTGATCTTAGAGCCTGCGCCATTGGAGTTCTATTTAGAAAATTCTCCCTGTGTCAGTAAGCTCAAGGCTCTTTCCCACTTTCTCCTCTATTAGATTCAGTGTATCTTGTGTTATGTTGAAGTCCTTGATTCACTTGGACTTTAGCTTTGTATAAGGTGACACATATGAGTTTATTTTCATTTTTCTACATATTGACAGCCAGTTAAATCAGCACCATTTATTGAAGATGTTTTCTTTTTTTCCATTGTATATGTTTGGTTTCTTTGTCAAAGATCAAATGTCTGTAAGTGTGTGGTTTTATTTCTGGGTCCTCAATTCTATTCCATTGATCAACTTGTCTGTCTCTGTACCAATACCATGCATTTTTTATCACTATTGCTCTGTAGTAATGCTTGAGGTTAGGGATGGTGATTGCCCCAGTCATTCTTTTATTGTTAAGTATTGTTTTTGCTATTCTTGGTTTTTGTCTTTTCAGATGAATTTGAGAATTGCTCTTTTCATGTCTTCAAAGAATTGTGTTGGGATTTTGTTAAGTATTGCATTGAATCTGCAGATAGCCTTTGGTAGCATGGCCATTTTTACTATGTTAATTCTGAGAATCCACGAGCATGAGAGATCTCTCAATTTCCTAAGATCTTCAATTTCTTTCTTGATAGACTTAAAGTTATTGTTGTACAGATATTTTACTTGTTTGGTTAGAGTAACCCTAAGGTATATTATATTATTTATGGCTATTATAAGGGAGTTGTTTCCCTAATTTCTTTCTAATCCTGTTTATCATTTGTATAAGGAAGGCTACTGATTTGAGTTAATTTTATATCCAGCCACTTTGCTGAAGTTGTTTATCGGCTGGAGAATTTTTCTGGTAGTGTTTTTGGGATTGCTTAAGTGCCCTGGTAAAGAAACTGGAGAGATCTTACACTAGCAACTTAGCAGGACACTCGAGAGCTCTAGAACAAAAAGAAGCAAACACACCCAAGCAGGAGTAGATGGCAGAAAATAGTCCAACTCAGGGCTGAAATCAACTAAATAAAAACAAAGAGAACAATACAAAGATTCAACAAAACCAAAAGCTGGTTCTTTGAGAGAGTCAACAAGATAGGTAAATTTCTAGCCAAACTAACTAAAGGGCCCAGAGGCAGTGTCTAAATTAACAAAATCAGAAATGAAAAGGGAGACATAACAATAGAAACATTAATTCAAACAATCGTCAGATCCTACTACAAAACCCTATATTCAACAAAACTGAAAAATCTAGATGAAATGGATTGTTTTCTAGACAGATACAACATACCAAAGTTAAATCAAGAGCAGGTAAACTATCTAAACAGGCCCATATCCCCTAAGGAAATAAAAGAAGTCATTAAAATACTCCCAATTTAAAAAAAAAAAGCCCAGGACCAGATGGATTTAATGCAGAATTCTACCAGACATTCAAAGAAGACCTGATACCTGATGTTCCTCAAACTATTCCATAAAATTGAAACAGAAGAAACACTACCTAATACAATCTTTGAAGCCACAATTACTCTGATACCTAAACCACACAAGGACCCAACTGCAAAAGAGAACTTTAGACAAATCTCGCTTATGAATATCAATGCAAAAATACTCAATAAAATTCATGCAAACCAAATCCAAGAACACATTAAAATCATCATTCATCATGATCAAGTAGACTTCATCCCAAAGATGCAAGGTTGGTTCAATATATGAAAATCTATTCATGTAATCCACTATATAAACAAACTCAAAGAAAAAAATCACATGATCATCTCCTTAGATGCAGAAAAAACATTTGACAAAATACAACATCCCTTCTTGTTAAAAGTATTGGAGAGATCATAAATTCAAGGCTCATACCTAAACATAAGCAATATACAGCAAACCAACAGCCAATGTCAAATTAAATGGAGAGATACTTGAAGCAATGCCACTAAAATCAGGGACAAGACAAGGCTGCTCACTCTCCCAATATCTATTAAATATAGTGCTAGAAGTGCTACCTAGAACAATAAGACAAGAAAAAGACATCAAGGGTACAAATTGGCAAAAAAGAAATAAAAATAATTAATTTTGAATGGAGGAATTTCTTTTTTTTTTTTTTTTTTTTTTTTTTTTTTGGTTTTTTTCGAGACAGGGTTTCTCTGTGTAACCCTGGCTGTCCTGGAACTCACTCTGTAGACCAGGCTGGCCTCAAACTCAGAAATCCACCTGCCTCTGCCTGCCAAGTGCTGGGATTAAAGGCGTGCGCCACCACCACCGGGCAAATGGAGGAATTTCTAAATCAACTTTAATCAAAAACAGAAAAAGAAGGGAAGGAGAATAGATAAACAGATGCACACAGGATGCATAAATTCTTCGGTTGTCCTGAACTTTTAGTCAATATTTGCTCAAAATGTAATCATTGCCATTTTATAGACAGCAAATTTTGAAGAAGGACTTATTGCTTTGGTATTTCAATGAAAGGGAAGAATTGAAAGTATGTAACAGAAGCATCATAAACCTACAGAATAACTGCAGATCATTATATATTATCAAGCTGTTTTAAGGATGATTTTGGCTAATATCCAGATCAGAGATAACAAAATAAATTTGAATTTCAATCTAATACACCCAGAAGTTACTAGTATAAGTCAAAGCAGTTCTGTTCAGACCTTTGAGTAAAAAAAATGGTACTTGATTGTCATATAACTGGAATTTAACACCAATGATTCTCATTTATACAAAATAGCTATGTAGTGTTTGTTTATATACAAGAAAAGGTAGTTACCATAAGTTGAGTGGTTTTATTTTTTTAAATTAAGAGAATATTAATTTATTAATTTGACAACTGTCCTTCATTGCTGCAACATTCATCATTTAGCAGCCATGTGCAAGTTTTCTTAAACATTAGAATTTCTACTAAAAATATATTAAAATAAACAAGACAATTCAATATGACCAAATTATGGCAACTAAATGGCCTAGCTCATGTAGTGTCATTTCTTGGCTTATGATCACTACATCTACATATAAAGATTGAAGCAATCTGCATATTCAATTCAGAAGCCATGATATATAGCAAAAATAGTGCTTATTTTTGTTCCTTTCAAAGTATTATAAAACAAACCCACTAATATTATTGGCAGAAAAAGTGGAAAAATAATGCAGTGATATCTGTATCTCTAGTATTTTTATCGTTTCCTGGGATCAACCAAAATGATGCTTTTTAGATAAATCATCTGGTTCCCTGACAACAGATATATTTAGGACTTCAAAGGTTAAGTTTATTGACAGATTGCAAAAGTTACAAGATAAACCTTAGGGCCTTTATTTAAGAGGGCTGACCTCAAGAGCAATAATAGCAATAATCAGATGAATAGGGCTATATGCTAGGTGTCATTAAGACATAATGAAAGTGAAAAAAGGAACTAATGTCACGTTTGAATATAATTATTCATCAGGATCCAAGTTTCAAAACCACATTGTCCTCACTGATTTGTAGTGCATCCAGCTGTTATTTGGAAATGATTTTGTTTTCATTCTAGCTCTTACTTGGTTCACTTTCTTTTTTAAAGATTTACTTATTTTATGTATATGAATACACTGTAGCTGTCTTCAGACGTACACCAGAGGAGGGCATCAGGTTCCATTACAGATGGTTGTAAGCCACCATGTGGTTGCTGGGAATCGAACTCAGGACCTCTGGAAGAGCAGACTGTGCTCTTAACCACTGAGCCATCTCTTCAGCCCTTGTTTTACTTTCATATTCACAATTTTAAAGCACACTTTATTTTATACAAATCACAATTTTAGGGTAGATCTGTAGTATGCCATATCTATCATGTTTTTAATATTAATAGACTAGTCCTCTTCACAAATGAATATATTCATAAAAATCAGAAATATTTAATGGAAAGCCTTAATAACTATTCTTCTGGCTGTAATACTTTAGAACTGGACATATAGCATGCAGAAGTTTTATTAATCTTTAAGCAAAGTCAGCATTAAACTCTATCACAACACATACTTTAGCATATATTTATACTAACTAAATATAAATACATAAATAAAATCAAGAGAACTTAAAACAAAGACTCAACATCATTATACCATTCCAATAAAGTGCAAGGTCAAATCTAATAAATTTGGTTGCAACTCCAGACCAAAATAAAATGTCCAGGCGTAGTGAGATTAATGGGTTAGACTGTGTTAGGGTAAATGAAATATATCTTTACTGCTGTCCTATGCCTTATCTGTATATTCTGTGGCTTTTACCATACATATTTACTTCCAAGCTCAGTAAGTTTAAATACTGTTCTTGCTGATGAATCACTGGATTCAGCCAACAACAGGGAAGATCTAGAATCCTCAGGGAATAGGAATCATTTGTAGGTAGCACTTGATATAACTGACTAAGCACAATAAATTCTTCTGTAACTTTGTACCACATATATTTCTTTTCCCCTTTCTGCCTCTATTGCCCATTTTTCTTTTCTCTTCCATTTTCCTTCTTTCTTGCCCAATCTAGTGAGTTAGTATTTTCAAACTATGAGATAGAATCTATTAGTCACCTCTGAAATCAATTCAGTAGACCACAGGCAAGAAATATTTTGGAGAATATTTCTGGCTTGGACACACTTGTTTTGGTCTATGACTACCCAGGGTCATAATATGAAACACATTTCTTTCTGAGGAGCAGCACACATTTGTGGGCTGCCTCCACACCTGCCTCCACTGATGGGTCTTATTGCACAAAAGGCTGAAGACTATAGTATGGAACAAAGCACACTATGGGACACCCTAAAATCTTGCTCTGGCAGGTTGAACAGCTCTACTGTATAATATTGGGTAAGTTAGCTCTCTCAGTGTGATGACAAAACACCTGACAAAAGCCATTTCGGGGAGGCAGGGCTTGCTTTGACTTACAGTTTCAAGGGATACAGTCCATCCTGGCAAGGGAACTCATGCAGCAGGAGGCAGCTGGTCAGCTTGCATCTACAGTCAAGAAGCAAACAGGTATGACTATAGATACCCACCTCTATTTCTCTTTTATTAATCACTCTAAGATTCTAGCCATCAGAATGGTATCATCCACTGTTAGAGTAGGTTTCACCAGCTTAAATAACCTCATCTAGAAATCCCGTTACAGAAATAGCCAGGGATTTGTCTCCTAGATAAATTCTAGATACTGTCAATTACACAATCATTACCATCACACACATACAGTTTCTTGGGGGAAAAGGTGGAAAATAGGCTGAGGACTTCTTTGAATGGTCAGCAGTAATGAGAATCACAATTTTTTCTAATTTTGATTATATTAAGTAAAATTTAAATTTTCCTTTATTGCTAAAATAATTAGATTTTTGTTAAAATTTTTCACTTTTACTTTAGGAAGCGAGTTTAAGAATTCCTTGTTTTAAGGTTTCCTTGCATTTACATCTACTACCTGGAAATGTTTCAGAATATCTTATGCATCCTGGCCTGACATCATATGAACAGAATCAATAGTTTTACACATGGGAAAACTGAAAGAGATGGAGAACTTCCTATGGACCCATGATGAAGACGTAATGAAGGTGGGATGTAAGCCCAGATCTCTAAGTTAAAGAAATTAGACATGTGCTTAATTAAAAGACAAACTGCTCTGGGTCTTGGCATACTGTTCAAAAGAAGATAAAACCTGTGCCAAAATAATTAGAATAATTGAACTGAATTTTTGAAATGTCTATATTTTCAATAACATCAGAAACCAAAATCTAAAATAACCTTTAAACTGTAATCACTGGTATTAAGGGCATGTCCTCTTTATGTCAATTTCCTTTATTTAGTAATTTTGCTGTCCTTTGGAGCTCTTTTTTTTAAAAATGTTTGCTTAAAAGGAACAGTTTTCTCTGAAAAGGAAGTGATCTTAGAATTCACGGACTCTTCTTTCATTTTGTTTATCTGATGCTTTCTAGTTTTAGTAGAAAAGTTAGAGAAATAGCATTCTAAGAGAAACTATGTACGTACCACATAGTAACTTGATAGCATTTACATATAGTTTAAACATTGTTTTGTCATATATGAAATTTCTTCTTTCTTTCTTTCTTTCTTTCTTTCTTTCTTTCTTTCTTTCTTTCTTTCTTTATCTCATACATTACATCCTGACTGCAGTTTCTCTTCATTCCACTCCCCGAGTCCTTTCCTCTATCTCCCCCCTCCCCCCCAGATCCACTCTTCCTCCACTTCCCTTCAATTAAAAGAGCAGGCCTCCCAAGGATATTCACCAAACATTGCATAACAAGTTATAGTAAGATTAATATTAAATTTTCAAAAGTCTAGGGAAAATTTTATTTGCCCCATTTTAACACTTGAATTGCAGTCACAGATCTCTAATCCTTTAGTAAAAGCAAACCATAAAATAGAAAAAAAAATCCAAACATTGGATACATTCACACAGCTGCTATATATATAGGATGATAATGTCATTTGTATTAATAAAAATACATACATATCCATGTATCTTTTGTATTCCATTTTACTTGGAAACTTCCCCATAAAGTAGAAACTTTTTATAAAGTAGCTTTCAAATAAGTTGGCCCAGTTTTTTTTTTTTTTTATGTGCTTCAACTGTTTTTCTACTATAATTATCTTTACAACAGCTTTCACAAACCTTGGTATTGTTTTTCATTTATTGTGTATGTTCACATTCAGAGCACATTTCAAAATGCTATCTACCTACTAGAAAATTTTCTGCCCATGAAAAGTGTAGTGTTTTCTTTTCATTTTTATGTTACTATAACTGCCATCCCTTGTTGAAAGGCAAGTTGCTAGATACTTTCTGAATGTTTTTCAAAAACAAGAATGTTATTTAAAGTCGGAATGTTTCTATGTAGTTGAAAACAGCCTGTTCACAAGCTAAGTTCAAAAATATGTTATTCTGAAATTACTTATCTGAATGGCGGAAATTGCAAAATAACCTTTATCAATTTTGAAGTACAAGGGATGTTAATGATCTTTAGATCCAAGAGATAAATGTTGGCAGTTATTTGAGCTATTACTAAAGCAACCTTCACCTGTTCACAGTATAAGATTATCAGTAGGATTCTTTTTTAAAGGCCCATATAGTCTCCTTCAGCAACTGTTACAAAAAGAAAGCCAAAGAAAAGAGCAAAGGGAAAAGCACAGAAGATTCTATGGAGAGGACAGAGGTGAAAGTCATGAGTGTTCTGTGAACTTGGTTTAAATGTATGTGCAATAACCTTGACTGCAGAGAACCCTAACGTGCATCCATTAGCTTTCTAGCTAATTTTTGCTCTAATTTTGCACCTCTCTCCTGGCATTTTCGACTTTTTTTTCTTTCCTGCTGTTTCCTACCAACCCTCTGGCTTTCTGTGCAAGAGGGATTTCACAGACTTTGGGAGAGTGTAAGGGTCAGGAGGCTATGGGGACTTCAATGAGGGCCCATATCCTCTAGGATGAGGTGGTCACTGTCTTGGGACCAGAAAACTAACTCCCTATTCTTTGTTTAACTGAACCAATTGCAACTTTATCCAGAATGTTCTTGGGCAGTTAGGAAGCAGCTGCAACGAAGGCAGGTCTTCAGGGGAAATTGCAAAATCCTAGCCACCTTCTTCAATTCCACTGACTCTTTAAATGAGTGTCTTCCTTTAATAGAATCAGTCTAGACTACTAATAAAGAGGAAGAAGAAATGAGAGGGGAAGCAAAGGAAAGGGCAAGAAAGAGGGCTCTGGCAACCTCCTTGAAGTATGAAAATAATCACTGTTAAGGCAGTGTCTAGAACAGTGCTAAGTCTTGCTTTTGTTCAAATGTTTGCTTACACTAGTCTTCCTGAGCACTATACAATATGAAAATCCCTTGTTTACCACCCTGGGAGGAGATCCTTAAATATATGCCAGCGAACTCCAGTGATTGGGTGCTTACTAGTTAAGGGAGGCAGCAGCATTTCGGGAAGGTGTCCAACTCAGACTGCTGACTGCTTTCTCACTTGTCCATAACTTCCACCCAGGGGTCTTAGGGTCCCCTGAGATATGATATCAAGCGAGTGAGTGTTATCCTTATTTCACTTGACCTAGTCTGAGGGGCAGCACATGGTAGGAGCTGCAAGAGCTGGGCAGAGTTCCAGTAAAGAGGGGCTGACAGGCGAGAGCGGTGCTCTGCAACGCTTGTCAGACAGAGAACTGGAGCAGCCGCTCCTTTGTGGGCTGGTACACCCCCCTCCGGAGTGTACAGCAGGGACATTTGATCTGCAGGGTGATTGATAAGTGCTGGAGAGGGGCAGCCATCCTTCCCTCCCTCCCTCCCTCCCTCTTCTCTCCTCTCTTTCCCTCCCTCCTTGCCAGAAGCTCTGCTGGGTGGCGAGCTGCTCCAGCAAGGATCTGCCTACCCTGGGGTGGGGAGGGTGGGGGGTACCGCCTGCGATCCTCGCTGCTGTGCCACTGCATGGCCCGCTAGGCTGGTACCTAGGAGGTGCTGGCTTCCGAGCCTCTCAGAGACGCTGATACTGCGGGAGCCTCCAGGGGAAGATTGAGGCGGCGCGCTCTCTCTGGGTAAGTTCGGAATACTCGGGAATGCTGTGACAATGAGACCCACGAGCCGGATGCTTTGGCCACAAAGTGGGTATGAGCAAGGAAAGGCTAGGCTATACCCACAGCGGTCAGTCAACCCTTGTAAATAGCCCTCTACCCTCCGTACCCTCTCCTTTTCGCCCCCTGAGCTTCCGCGGGTGTGGTAGGGATCCAGGAGTCCCAAAGCTAGGAGACGAGACGACCGCTGCTGCAAGGGATGACCCATGCAAGATCTTCTGCTAGTGAAATGCTCCATTCACTCGCAGTGTACAAGCCCAGTGGCTAGGGCAGAGTGGCTTTCACGATTGCGAGGTCATCCCCTAGCATCAAGATGTTAGCCTCTAGGGTGTAGGAAAGGTGGGGCTACTCTAGGGCTGGTGCTTACTCCTGTTCCTTTCAAAGGGGGGAACTCCCTTAGAGCCTGCATCTCCCTAGAAGAGAGATTAGCCTGGAGCACCCAGCAGGCTGAAGAAGGCTGCTGCGCCGCTAGATTTCTGACCTGGCTCTAGCCTAAGGATTGCAGGGATGAAGGTAGGCTCTGAAGTGCAGCCTGGCCCTGTTCATGACTTGTGGGAAAAGCTTGGGCAACCTGATCTGGTTGGTGATAAAAGAGGCCAATGCAATGGAATATGCATGTCAACTTCCCTCTCCTTAAAGAACAAATCTTTTACTTATTTTAGCATCTGTCTCTGCCTACTCTTGGGTTCCTGGTTCACCCTGAACCTTTTCAGTTCCTTAAAATCTCACCCTTTCCCGCGGTTCTTAGAGAAACACTAGACCAAATGAAACTTACTTAAAAGTGTTTGTTGGATTTGAGGCTTATTTGTTTCCAATAACAGTCATGTTTCTGAAAAGTGGCTGTGGATGCTCAAATGCAGGCAGAAAATACAGTGGTAGAGCAAATTGACTCTTGCAGAAAGGAAATCATAGGATGAAAACCTGGCACTCAGGGTCCTTGGTGGGGCTCATCACAACCAGATTACCACCAGATTTCCTTTATCCTGTAAGTGGTAAGAATTTCAAGACCTCTAAATTCCATATCTCTCCTCTCCTCTTGTGTCCTCTCCTCTCATTTTCTCCCTTTTCCTTCTCTCCCCTCTCCTCTCCTCTCCTCTCCTTTCCTCTTTACTCCTCTCATTTCTTCTCCTCTCTGCTCTTCTCTCTTCTTTCTCTCTCCTTTCTTCTCTCTCTTCCCCTCTTCTATTTCATTTTTAAGTAAAACCATTTTGGTCTCCAAAGAGTGTGCACAGAATTATCTATGTCTTGAAGATTTTACTGTATTTGAGAACCAATAGTAATTATATTTATTTTAGCAGTGAAAACTTTACATTTGTGTGAAATGCCCCACTGAGTTTAGATATACAATTCTCTAATTCATATTAAGCAGTACTGGGCTCTGTTTCTTATTTTAGCTTCTTGGAGTTAACTAAGTCACCAACTCACCTGGCTGAGGAATGTTCTGATCTGTAAAATAATTCTGGTCTATTGGGTTTTGTACAGCTGTCACATTGGCTTTTACTTCAGTAAGACAACCTAATTAGCAAATGTTTGTCTGAGGGAATAAATCATATCTCCCTAGGAACAATGTACTTCTAATATTTAGAAATACATAGAAAGTGCCCTTTCCTTATGAAAGAAGCTTAATTTTGCTCACAGTGCATCACTCTGCCTGCACATAATGATGCACCTGCAATAGAATGGAAGACTATCCACAACTGCATTCCCCACTCCCAGGGCTTCTGCGCTAGTCTCATGGTCGCCCTATGGCCCAGAGAAGGACAATTAAGGCTCCTGAAGTATGGTCAAAGGCTTTTCTTGAAAGGAGCAGGAAGGAAGAAATCCAGACAGAATGGGGCAGGAGATCACAATGCCACAGGTGGCCTTAGTGCTGAACTTTATAGACTCCCAATCTTTCTTAGAGAGGAAGGAATTTGTATACAGAGGTCAAAGACTTCTGTTTAACATGGAGAGAGAAACAGTATAAAATGGGTGTTTTTTCATGCCTGAATGACTTATTTTGCCTGTGGCATCGTCTACCTTCCATTTTGGCTAGGCATTGGAACCCTGCATAAATTCTGTAGCAGCTCTAAAGAGGACGGGAAGGTGAATTGTTTGTGCAGCAGGCACATTTAATCAGTCCCTTTCATCACTGTTTCTTTCCCTGGGTTTTCCTGACTTCTCTCTTCTATCAGGCCTGTAGCTCCTCCAAGCAACAGCAGGCATTATTCACACATGCAAATGGGCTCCCCTCTTGGAACTCCTGGACCCAAGGAGTAATAATACATTAAGGAAAAAAGAGATAATGCAGGCAAAAATCCAACACCTAGCCAATTAGTAATGCTCTAGAAAGGTTATTTGAAACTAAAGGCAACAGCAGGGCCCAGAGGACCAGCACTCCACCACCGGCATTAGCAAACAGAAACAGTATAAGATCCTTAAAGTAGTGACAGGCATGGCTGCAGAGTTAGATCAAGAACCCTGGTATTCTGTGTCTCAGCTTAAGATTTCTATTCTCCTTTTCTTCAGGAGTCATTTCTCCTGCCCTGCATTCTGCCCTGTTTTTGTGGGGTGTGGTGGGGGAGGGTTGGGGGAGGATCCCAGCCCTGCAGCCTAGAGGGCTCACCAACTCTTGCCTTGGCTCCCACTCCTAGCTGAGCCTCTCAGCCTGGCAATGCTTTTCTGACACCCACTCCACTTCACTTTCCTCCAGGCAAAAAAGCACACGTTTAAGACTCATTATCTGCCTAAGTATAAATCTCAGGGGGAGAAACATTTTATTTTTGTTTGGCTCAGTCTACCAGTTAACGTTGAGTTGGCTTTCCAGAGTCCAGGCAAATAGCTGTTCGGCTGGTCACCACCAAGGAAGTAATTCCCTAAGCACTGAAACAGAGCTTTCTCTGTATATAAAGTATTGATCCCCTAGGAGAACTCTTCTCACTCCCACACAGACACACTAGCGCAGGAACACCCCACTCTGCACCTAAAGCCTCTCAGCTAGCAGTCTGCCTAGCTGGCATCAGTTCTGTAGCAAGAGGCAACACACTCGCACGCGCGCTCGACACACACACACACACACACACACACACACACACACACACACACACACAAAGTTCCTGGGAGGGTCTGGATCACTCCTTGGGAGTCCGCCATGAGATCACTCTTAATGACCAAGTCACTGTCCTTATGCCATGTGTAGGTGAGGGAGGTCAAGTGAAGGAGATCACTAGGACTGGTCTGGATTTGGGGAGTTTCAGTGAGGCCAGAACCAAAGGGGGCTGGGCCGCCTGCTTGAGAAACAAACTCCTGTTCTGAAGGAGCTTCTCTTGCTGCCAGCCCGGCTGGAGATAGAGTAATTCTGAAGCAACTGACGCAGCTGGGAATTGAGCTGTGCAAAGCTTTCACTCACAAGGAAGGGAAGCGTCTGCCCCCCCTCCCCCCCCCCCCACCAAGCGCCCTGGATACACTGCCCACACTCCTCTCCTCCGTGACGTCACCCCTAGTCCTGTCCCGAGGAGCCAGCAAAACCTCTCAAATTCAAACTGCTAGACGCACTGCTGCTGCTGCCGCCGGATTGAAAGCGCGCGCCCAGGCTCCGCTGTGGCAACCGCCAGCAGTAACCCAGTTCTCCCAGACCTCCCTATGCAATCGCACCCCTGGTTCCCTGCAGCGCAGCTTCTTTCTGCTCCAATCCTCCTCTTCCTCTCTCTGGCTGCCAGCCGGATTTCTAATTTCTGCGCACCCCCCCCCCCCCGCCCAATCAAATTAAATCAAGCACAAAAAGGAGAGCTTCCCCCACTGCAAGCGGCATCTTCTTTTACTTTGCTCTCCTTCTCATCCTGAAGATGCTAAACTATTGGTGGACAGAAGAGGAGAGGAGCCCCGTCTTCTCCGGATGTGTGAGTACCCCCGATCCCCCAGCCAGAGCTTTCTTTGCCCTCTCATTCTGTTTCCTTCGCCAGCTCCCTGACTCTTAATTTTTCCACCCCCCTTTTTTTGTGCAGTTTTAAAAAAAAAGTAAAGCAATTTCTACTGCAAGCCCAAGACAGGCAATCCGCTTGAGATTCTTCAAAATACCCCAGGGGAGGAGGAGATGGGCCGGATTTAGTAGGACAACTCGATTACTAATGACTCCGTGGCTGGCTGTGACCCGCAGGGAAATCAGGTGCAAGCATGTGTGTTCCAGGATGCGTTGTGTGGGTGGGCTGGGGGGAGTGGGTAGAGAGAAAGAGAAGAAACTGCTTTGAAATACGCAATGATTTCATTCTTCCTTGCTGCCCACCCCCTCACTCTTCCTCCCTCCCACCCGCCTGCCTCCTAGCTTTGCCATTTTAATCGAGCTTCCTTGTTTCTTTCTTCCTTGCATCCTGCTTTCTCCCCCTGTCCCTCACTGAAGGTTTGCCTGTAGGTACCTGAGCTGACATCGAAGGTGCTTAAAGATGCTGAGCGGCGTTTGGTTCCTCAGTGTGTTAACAGTGGCCGGGATCTTACAGACGGAGAGTCGCAAAACTGCCAAAGACATTTGCAAGATCCGCTGCTTGTGCGAAGAGAAGGAAAATGTACTGAATATTAACTGTGAAAACAAAGGATTTACAACTGTCAGTTTGCTTCAACCCCCCCAGTATCGCATCTATCAGCTGTTTCTCAATGGAAACCTCTTGACCAGACTGTATCCAAACGAGTTTGTCAATTACTCAAATGCGGTGACTCTTCATCTAGGTAACAACGGGCTGCAGGAGATCCGACCCGGGGCATTTAGTGGTCTGAAAACTCTCAAGAGACTGCACCTCAATAACAACAAACTGGAGGTATTGCGAGAGGACACTTTTCTAGGCCTAGAGAGTCTGGAGTACCTCCAAGCTGACTACAATTACATCAGCACCATTGAGGCTGGGGCATTCAGCAAACTGAATAAGCTCAAAGTCCTCATCTTGAATGACAACCTTTTGCTGTCTTTGCCCAGTAATGTATTTCGGTTTGTCCTGCTGACTCACTTAGACCTGAGGGGGAACAGGTTGAAAGTAATGCCTTTTGCTGGTGTCCTTGAACATATTGGAGGAATCATGGAAATTCAGCTGGAAGAAAACCCATGGAATTGCACCTGTGACTTACTTCCTCTCAAGGCATGGCTGGACACCATTACTGTTTTTGTGGGGGAGATTGTCTGTGAAACTCCTTTCAGGTTACATGGGAAAGATGTGACCCAGCTGACCAGACAAGACCTCTGTCCCAGAAAAAGTGCAAGTGGTGATTCTAGTCAGAGGAGCAGCCATTCAGACACACAGGTCCAAAGGCTGTCCCCTACAGTGAATCCAGCTCTCAACCCAACCAGGGCTCCAAAAGCCAGCCGGCCACCCAAAATGAGAAATCGTCCAACTCCCCGAGTGACTGTGTCGAAAGACCGGCAGAGCTTTGGTCCGATCATGGTGTACCAGACCAAGTCCCCCGTGGCCCTTACCTGTCCCAGCAGCTGTGTCTGTACCTCTCAGAGCTCAGACAATGGTCTAAATGTTAACTGCCAAGAAAGGAAGTTTACTAACATGTCTGACCTACAGCCCAAACCTACCAGTCCAAAGAAACTCTACCTAACAGGGAACTATCTCCAAACAGTCTATAAGAATGACCTCTTAGAATACAGTTCACTGGATTTGTTGCATTTAGGAAACAACAGGATTGCAGTCATCCAGGAAGGTGCCTTTACAAACCTGACCAGTTTACGAAGACTTTATCTGAATGGCAATTACCTTGAAGTGCTGTATCCTTCTATGTTTGATGGACTGCAGAGCTTGCAGTATCTCTATTTAGAGTATAATGTCATTAAGGAAATTAAGCCT
Organism: Arvicanthis niloticus; assembly: GCF_011762505.2. Lineage (NCBI taxonomy): Eukaryota > Metazoa > Chordata > Mammalia > Rodentia > Muridae > Arvicanthis > Arvicanthis niloticus. The sequence goes on from NC_047679.1 coordinate 122,353,286, forward strand.
CTGACTTTTGATGCTTTGATTAACCTCCAGCTCCTGTTCCTGAATAACAACCTGCTGAGGTCCTTACCTGATAATATATTTGGGGGCACAGCCCTCACCAGGCTGAATCTGAGAAACAATCATTTTTCTCACCTGCCTGTGAAAGGCGTCCTGGACCAGCTTCCTGCTTTTATCCAGATAGATCTGCAAGAAAACCCATGGGACTGCACCTGTGACATCATGGGGCTAAAGGACTGGACTGAACATGCCAATTCTCCTGTCATCATCAATGAGGTGACTTGTGAATCTCCCGCTAAGCATGCAGGGGAGATATTGAAATTCCTGGGAAGGGAGGCTATTTGTCCAGATAATCCTAACCTGTCAGATGGGACTATTTTATCAATGAATCACAACACAGACACACCTAGATCACTTAGTGTGTCTCCTAGTTCTTACCCTGAGCTACACACTGAAGTTCCACTCTCCGTCTTAATTTTAGGATTGCTTGTGGTTTTTATCCTGTCTGTCTGTTTTGGGGCGGGGTTGTTTGTCTTTGTTCTGAAGCGTCGAAAGGGAGTGCCAAATGTTCCCAGGAGTGCTACCAACTTAGATGTAAGTTCCTTCCAGTTACAATATGGGTCTTACAACACTGAAACTAATGATAAAGCTGATGGCCATGTCTATAACTACATCCCTCCACCTGTGGGTCAGATGTGCCAAAACCCCATCTACATGCAGAAGGAAGGAGACCCAGTAGCCTATTACCGAAACCTGCAGGACTTCAGCTATGGCAACCTAGAGGAAAAAAAAGAAGAGCCTGCCACACTTGCTTACACAATAAGTGCCACTGAGTTGCTAGAAAAACAGGCCACACCAAGAGAGCCTGAGCTGCTGTATCAGAATATCGCTGAGCGAGTTAAGGAGCTTCCCAGTGCAGGCCTAGTCCACTATAACTTTTGTACCTTACCTAAAAGGCAGTTTGCCCCTTCATATGAATCTCGACGCCAAAACCAAGACAGAATCAATAAAACCGTTTTATATGGGACTCCCAGAAAATGCTTTGTGGGGCGGTCAAAGCCAGACCACCCTTTACTGCAAGCTAAGCCGCAATCGGAACCAGATTACCTCGAAGTTCTGGAAAAACAAACTGCAATCAGTCAGCTGTGAAGGGAAACCATTTACAACCCTATAGCATCAAAGGATGCAGCTCCAGACTGTTGGAAGCACTGCCTTTGCTTTTGTTGTGTCCTCCCTTCCCCAGTGCTAATGGGACACTGAAAGCCTTTGGGAGACGGGGTGAAGCAATGATATTGCTCTTGCAAGCTTTCCTTTAAATTATTTCTCTCTTGTTCTCCCACCCCAATTCCCCCTTCTTAGAAACCATCAGAGAACACGAATGTTTCTACAATGCATTTTTTCATGTATATTGTTTAGGTTTTGTTTCTGTTTTCTTTCTTTTTTCTTTTTCCAGTGTGGGAGTGGAAAGAAATGACAGTGAATGAAGGAATAGTAGGCAAAGTTTTGAAAGGAAAATATTTTGTAGAAGATCTCCAAAAATCTTTTGGGACTACAACTTTTTTTTTGTAAATAATGGTCTATGGTATTGCCATCTTCAGTTGCCAAGTATAGGCCTGGGCATCGCTACTTTGTGTTAAAGTGCCTTTGCACTTAAAAACATACCTTAAATGTTGCTTTTAGCTTTGAAAATTGAAAGTATTTTAATGTGCTGTATTTTTAAAATTGAAATCAATGTAAAATAGATCTATATGTCAGCTATATTAAGTCAAAGTACAGTTTGCTTGAGTTATAGAAACCAGCCTGTCATCAAATGATTCTAGCTTAGGACTTTATAGATGTAAATGTAAACTATTTCCTTTCTTCTGGGTTTGTTATAAGTGATTTTATTTAAGTCAAGCAAGAGGATTTAACAGTGGATTAGAGGTAATAAGCCACCTCTGTCTGGATTAGTAATTCATTAATAAAATATATTTAACCCAATATCAGAGTGAATTGAACAATTAATGCCCTTCCGTGAATCATTATTTTACACTAACATGGTCAATGTTTTAGATTATTTTCCTAAGTAAGAGTACATTGCACAATTAGTAGTATATTTTTTCTGCATTAAATTAGATATTTTTATATATTTAAATGAAAATCTGTATTTCTAACTTTTTAATTGAAACTAATATTTTTTCTGCCTATTGCAAGCAACATTTTCTATAAACACATACCAGTAGAGGCCGCCACACACCTCATTTAACCAAGACACAAGAGCCATTAAATACCTTGAAGACTTCAAAGGTAAGATGAAAACTTCCCACATAAATTCTCTGCAAATTCAAGACAGCAGAGATAAAATTACATATCTCAAATTTTATTTCTTTGAAAATCAAAAATTAGACACAGAATTCTTTTCAATTTTCACAAAGCTATTTTTTTCTCTTGATTTCAATTAAATTGTTAATGAGGTGCTATCAAATCATGTACTTATTTGCATCTCCAAATCCATTAACAATTACCTAAACCACAACAGTAAGTGTCTTTTTTCCTTCTGCCTTCTTTGGGCACGCTTTACTTGAAATTTTTTCTTGTTAGCTTTAGCAAGCCTTTCGTTTTGTTCTTAGCAGTCAATTATTTTAACTAACCAACTCTATATAACATTTATGAAGCCTTATTAGACTGTAAATAATTTTTAGATGCAAACATTATTGTATGATTTTAAACAAACAGCCTTTCTTTACAACAAAAATAGTTTTGTTTTGTCTATTGTAAATCCTTATGCAACTGGAATGGTGATCAGCATATAAAGTAGTCCAGCTTTTCAATTCCTTATTAAAGCAAGTGATGGTGTCTGAAAGAAGGACACTGTTTCCTTTTCATAAATAGGTTACTGCACATAATAATCCTTTATTATCATGTGGAGATTGAAGTGGATCCTGATAAGTTACTTTTAAAGCATTAAATTGACTAATAGTATATTACCACTATTAACAATTCATGCTACAGGCTTTCAATTAGAAATTACTTAACTCCAAATCATTTTGATTAATAATTAATAGTGCAAAATGGACTTTTTAAACAACAGAAGCTAATTGTGTCCATATATAAAAGTAAAGGACACTCAAGGAAAAAAAAAGTTTTAACAATCTGAAATCTCTGGATATCTACAGTGACTGACTAATATATTCACTGTTTGCTTAAAAGTCATAATTGCCACTTATATCCGTTAGCTCACAACTGAAAATGGTAGGTCAAAGAGATCTACACATACATTAATATATAGACATTTTACATTTTGTATAAAAGAAGCCAGAATGGTGAAATAGTTGGACATGGAGAGAGCTCCTGGAAAGTACTTCATCTTTGGGTGACATATAATTACAGGAGTTTAAACATTTTCTTAAAGTGGCTTTCCTTTGGTATAATGATCAATACATTCTATAGAGGCGAATATCTGGGGACATCATTGTGAAGGCAAATCAGCATATATCATCTTAGGATAGATTTTAGGCTTTAACTGTGATTTCATCTATTAACGACATGATTCTACTTCAGTGTTTGTTCTCATTCTCCTGAAAAGTAAAACACTTGTATTAATAACAAAATTAATTTATTAATCTTAATGAAATATACTATACTTCTCATTCATTTTCCTGATTTTTTTGAAGAGGCCTCCTGGAAGAACTCAAGTTCACAAATTCTTTAGCTCAATAATTACTATTCATTTCAATATTTTCATGTTTCTAGATTTGTTCTTTATTTACGTTGAGTTACAAAATCAAGTCTTTTAGGTCTGATACAAATGGTTTTATTTAAAAGCATAATAGCACAGTGTGTGTTTTAATCATTACTGTCAAAAGCAAGCATAAGCACTTCAAGTTTAATTACCTTATTGACATTCCCACTGGTTATATTCTGTTTTTCTTTATGAGCTCAAGCACTTCCAAACCTATTTTACTTTAAGTTTTATTTTTAATTCTTCCAGCTGGATATATTATTAATTCCCTTACTATTTCACAAGCAGATTGTAATGAGTGTGAGCCTCACAAGAACTGTTCCAGGAAAGATAATGGCATTCCTAGGACCCCACCTGGAACACAACTAGATATATGGCCCTACAAAATGTTAAACAGCAATTATTCTAGATTCTACTGTTTAATTACTTACTTTCATGGCTTCTACATATTCCAGTGGGTAAATTTGTATAGAATTCTCAAAAATATTACTCCTCAAACTTGACACCATTGCCAAGAGTATTTGATATGAACTTAGGTCAACCTGTGTGCCTTCTTTCCTCAGGCATTTGGTGAGTAGGAAAAATACCCTTCAATATCCTCTTTGTCCTCTGACTTCTAAGGTGACTTAATTTTTCTAAATAATTCTATAATGAAAAGGGCTTAACATTTTAAAAAAATTTAAAATATATGTAATGAATCAAAGATAGTTTCTATCATTTCTCAGACTCTGAAAATTCCTTATGATACTATACTACACATTCCAGAAACATACTGGATTGAATGCTAGAGTGAACAAAGCCTTCCAGATGGTTCTCTTAGTCAATTTGTTTCTTCATTCATTCATTCATTTATTCATGCACTCATTTAATATATCTTGAGTGCTCTCTTCCCTGGTGCCTGGATCTGCTGTGTGCTGAGGGGCCACAGATATATAAGAAAGGATCTCTAATTGAGTCACTCCAAGCCTTCACCCTTACTCCCACTGTTACTAAATTCTCCTTCATTCACAGACCTCCAAAATTTGGTAAGAAGCATAGTTCGAAATAAAAGAGAGCTTTGCCTGAATGAAAATCACCCCTAGGTAGGCAGTGGGTCAGGAATGCAATGCAGAAGGCTGAGTTTTTAAATTCTCTGGAGTAAACTATTGAAAGAATAAATCATAAATAGACTGGTTACCATGTAAGTGCTACTGACATATCTTTGGAATTACATAATTAAAAGGGGAAATTCCACTAAAATAAACCTAAATCACAGCAGAATTAGGTTCAATTATGGCCTGATGATAGCTATATATTTGTGCTATCTATATCTACTTTGTAAAGTTGAATACCAGAATTATAAATATAAAAACCACTGATATACTTCAAGTTTTGGGGATATTCATGTTTTAGAGGCAATATTTACTATCTATTTTAGTGGCTTAAAGGGTAATATTTTGGCTCACATGCCTTTACTTATACAATGATAAGAGACTTTAGTGTGTGTGAGAGAGCAAAGTACTATGTATAAACCTACTTTGCTCCTTACAATGGTCATGGAAAAAGTAGTGTGTAAATTGAAGTTAAAAAATAATCAAAGTCTATTTTAAGTGCATGAAGTGAGCTGCCACTTAGATAAAATATGGGAATCTCTTTATGAGGCAGAAAACCATTTTATAATGCAAATAATCATTCTATCTGTTTTGTATATTTGGATTTTCAGTATCAATTTTGCTTAAAACCAAGTTCACATGCATAATAAGAGTGTGTTTTGTCAGCGTTGCTTGTACTATCCAGTTCTTGGTTGCTAAGGGCTTATACTTAAAGTCTGCTGCAGTTTTATGTGAATTGAGCTATCTATGATTATGATGGCACAATAGCGTTCCTGAATGTCTGGACTAGCAACCCATTTCAATACCATTGAACACAGGACTCTTGCTCAGCAGCATCTCCCCTCCCAAGACTTTGTTTCCTTAGAGGGTAGACTCCTGTATTCACATCCTATAAAGTGCTTAGAGATACAGGTTTTAGTAAAAAAAAAAAAAATACATGTTACTATGTAAACATACTGAATTGCATGTGTGTTGGAAATTTTTAGCAGTATTTTAGCTTGAAAGTATGTGTACAAATTATGTTAGACTTAGTTGCAAATAATTGTTCTCACGTTGTTGGAATAAATGGCAAATGAAACAATTTATTATGTAAATAAATTCTTGTGCCAGATAGTGACATTGTTTAGGAAAATAAATGACATATTTTGGGCTGTTAATAGGCAAATGAAATACTGAAAATGTGATCAAATTATACTGTATTTTATTGTATAAATGTTTAGCTATTTTATGCTGTAGTTAGTATTCAGTTAATAAATAAATATTCACTAAAATGCACATTTTGAATTAGTTAGAAAAGTCTTTTTCGCATTTTTTTTTGAGACAGGATTATCTTGGCTATCCTGGAGCTTGCTATTTTTATCTTTCTGGCCTCAAATGCACAGAGATCTGCCTGCCTACTCCTCCTGAGTGCTGAGATTAAAGGTTGGTGCCACCACACCCAGCCCTAGATTTTTGAATCATAAGATCTAATTACAAGAGTGAGAACTGTCTTCTTTGACTTGACATATGCTATTCTAATGCTTATAAAAGAACATTTTTATTTTTTAGGTGATTATGGTTTTCACATTTGGCATAAAGTGAGCTTTTAAAAGTATTAATATTTCTCTATGAGTATTTGTTATATTATATTTGAAAAGTGAAAGCAAACAATAATAACAAAACAATACAGACAGATGTCTCTCTAGAAACTGAAACAATACTTACTGACTTTCTAGTCCCCATACTACATACATTCACTTCTATATTGATTCTATTTTTACCATAATTTTTTCTAATAGCATATATGATGTAACAAGTTCATATTTTAAAAAGTAAAAACATGTCTGACATACAAATATAAATGCTATTAATTATATTTCTTAATAATGAGATGATAAGAAATAAGGAGATAGATAATCATCTGTTCCTGTGATTATGGTGATATTTTGAAAGTGGTTCCCTTGGCTATTTGTGCTTGTCTAAGGAATCAGAGCATATCTTCCCTATATACTCCATTAACAAATGCATAACAACAAAAAGGATCTGAGATTCCTGTGGAAGACATGAGGACTTAAAAACAGATTAATTATTTTCTGTTGAGGAGGTAAATATGGGTACAATATGGCCTGATTATTCATATACCATTTACAGGGTAGCTGAAAAAATTGAAACATTCATATTTGAAATTATTTTGTTAATCCATAAAAATTGGTGTTAGCATAGATTATCTAGTTAGTCATTGGTAAATATCAGGAGAAACATGTCTGTATCCATTAACAAGTCTATATATGACAGCTAAAACAAGAATTAGGCTATCAGTAAGCCATAAGTGTGTGTGTGTATGCTATACTGTAAACATCTTATAATAATCTTTATAGGTTTAGTGATTCCAGAATCTGTGCTAGAAGTGCACTTGATTTATGTTCCCTTAGGAAATAGCTTTGTAAACAGTTTCACATCATTTTTATTAATTTCAATTTAAAATGTAATTTTACATTTTATGTATAGAGCCACTTTGTCCTAATTATCTGTCAGGCTATTACCTAAAATTTTGGAACATTTTGATCATGACAGAATGTTGACAAAATCTAGTAATCTATGGTACTGTCTAGCTCTCAAACTAACTACCAGACAAGCAGCATAATTGAATTAATTTTTAATGGATTCCTTTAGAAGCCTTTTTTCCCTTTTCATATTCCCTATTGCTTGATGATAAAAATTGCTTTAGTTAATGGATGTGTGAATTGCTGAGATGCTGATTCTTATATGAAGACTGAAGAAAAAGTTGAAAACCAGAGAATCTAAGTTCATAGTATAGTTCATAGTAACCATGGATGATTGGCTGTTTTTGGAACTCTTAAATATTTAGTTATAAGATGTTTACAGCATAACACACACACACACATACACACACACACACCACAAACACAAACATACATATATATACACACATCCCATATGGGAATAGAAGAGTTGGTTAGGCTAATAGGCAGAAAAAAATTATCAAACATTTATTTAAAGTGGGGTCCAAGTTTTAGTGATATTCTAAAGAATGGCTTTGGGACTGCTATGCCATTGGCTATAGGAAACAAGTGATTATAAATTGAGTAAAATTTCACTCTGACATGCTTAAATGATAATTTTTTTCCAGAATCCAACTGGCTTCGTCAGTCTTCCAGATAGGAGAGGGCCAAGCCTATATCAAATACCAATTCTGACAGAATAGAGTGATTTCAAAAAGTGTCATTTATACAAAGTAAAAATCTACAGGTGGTATTTCCCTGAGATGAGTCTTACAATCTGAGGTCCTGACCTTCAAGAGATTGTAAAGTTACCAAGGCAATCATAGATCTCATTGAACCTTCACTTTTCAGTTGGACTAGTAATGGGCTGGATGAACTTAATGATCTCTTATACTTCCGTAATTAATGATGTAGGCCACAGAAAATGGTTGCTACAACTGAAAGGACAGTCAGGCAATTGTTATTCAAGTAGGATAATCTCTTACCTTACTTTTCACATCAGAACTCTATTTCTAACCTTATTCTGTCTCTACAGGACTCAAATGCATAATTTATCTCAGGTTAACATTTCTTTATAAATTTAACTTAAAAGACTTAAACACTTTTAAAAACTTCCTTTATAAATGGCAACAACTTACCATGGGGGGGGGAGGGGAGCTAGGTATTAAGAGTTTTCCACATATTTGTTTTTGAAGGGGATTATCTTTTCTCTTGATGAATTATTTTTAGCTATTCTGTGTGGTGACTAAGCAAATTAAAATTTGAATCCATCTAGGAAGACCACATCATCATTTCGAAGGGAAAACAACAAGTCACTGAATTGTTCACCACTACCCACTTTTAGTCAACATTTACAAATTTTTATCATGAAAGAAACTGATAGACCTTTGGACAAATCAGTTGAGCTTGAGAAATTCAATGATTTATTCCAGTGAGCAAAGGCACTTAGCTGACAAGTGGTATAAAGTCTCTTCCTGATCATAACTTCAGTCATAGTTTTAATGCTGGGCTAGCATGTTCTTATTTGATCAAATAGATTTTCATTGGAAACAAAGAAATAAACACCTCAACTTTATAATGTTTTGCTGTCATATTTCTGTGTGCTGTAAGACTGGAAAAAGCAAAGTCTCTTCAAAAAGTTCTGCTCATAATTTCCTTCTGTCTTGTCAAATTATGCTTCACAAGTAAAGGTTATCCTTGTCCAAAAAAATCTCCAAAGTACAATTAAAAGGATACTTCTTAGTTATTAATTATTTAATCTCAATATGATTGCATTTGCAATATCTAACTTGAACATTTAAAGCCATTATTTTTAAACTGCATTATTTAAATTTTGTTTTTGGAAGTTCAGTTTCTATACATAAAATCAGAACACAAGATAAATTAATAATTCTTATCTTTACAGATTGAAATGGGGCAAAGCCTTGACTGGCATTGTTTTGTTTTGTTTTTCAGTCAGATTTCCTGAGTTTATCGCCAGAAGAAATTTGCCAGAGTCTCACATGATTTATAATACGGTCACAATTCTCTCTTGTCTCCTGTGCAAATGAAACTTTCCTCAAGCCTGAACAAATATTTTCAAGATTTTAAAACAAGATTCTTTCTTGGTTTCTTTTTAACTCATGCTGATTCTTTCTTATGCTTTGATTGTGAAGATGCTGACGCCAGTAATGTGCCCATTGAGCCTCTTACACATCAGAACTCCCACAATAATAATAAAGAACAAAACCATTTTCAAAATTTTCAATAGGCAAAATGTGAGTGCATTTTCATTCATTAAAATACTAAATCATTCTCAGGCTGGAAACATTACATTTTCAACAAATATAAACGTGTTCTATAACATACAAATTTTAAAAATTACCCTAAAATTTCTAATGCTCCTCTTGTCTTTAATAAACTCTAATATTTTTCTTTTCCCATGGGCTTACTGTAGCTCTTAAATAATAAAACTGTGTGAATTAATTTACACAGAGTATGTATAATTTCTGGTAGCCCTTATGTGGTACCAGATTGTCTCTAAAAATATGATTTATGAAGTGCTTTCTGTGTGCTGAATACTCAGATGCTGGCGCACATCTAAAACAAATCCACAAGTGTTCCTCAAGGCCAAGTATGTATTCAACACTGGGACAAGATGCTGGAGCTAATGGAAAATTCACTAGCTACCAAATCTTCTTAAGGTCATCAGAATATCAGGAAAAACTTGAAATAAGACTTATTAAAATAATAAAAACCTGAAATAAGACAATAAAATAATCTGGGGATTTCTAACAAAATGGGCAAGATGATTTATTTATCATTGAAAAGAAGAAAAGATCGATAAGGACTGGACTAGTATTTCTTTGAGTATTTGTTCCCTCTTGGAACAGAGGGATACCATAAAGAGTCTAACATTTAAAAGGCCTGGGGCATTCTGAAGCTTGAAAATGAAGACAGGCAAAACAAAGATTATGGAAAGCTTAAGATTTGCATGAGGCCTGATACAGTATCTCATGTGCACTTCTAAAGTTAACCTTTTTGGTTACCAAATGGAACTTTAATATCTGTGTTTCAATAAGGAAACCAAGGTTTCTGGGGTTCTAGTGCTGACTGCAGTGACCTACTGAGTGTTTGTGGAAGGCAAGTGCTTTAATAGAGCCAGCACAGAAACTGTATGATGAAGAGGCAGCATACAGAAATTAAGACTTGGCTCTGTCATCACCAGTTCTGTAACATTGGACAAATCATTTTACTTCTCTGGATCCAATTTTATTCATCTGAAAGAAGTTACAATGATCCTTTTTATCTTACAAAATGGTTATAGGTATCAATAAGTTAATATTTGAAAAATAAAATATTTCTCATACAAAATTAATGTAGCAAATGGGTCACTTGAAACCAGTTCTGATTGAGTTTTAATTCTTGACTCACTTGTCTATTCCACTACTGGGTCTTACAGTTTTACTAGAGAATCTATGAACCACCTGGAGGAATCAGGCCAGGAGCTGTTATGGCCATGTAGAACTAAGAGAGAGTTTCTGCAATTAGCTTCTAGAAATATGAAGGTGAGAGATCCTGCTCATATATTCAACCACTGGCTGGGCTGTCTACAAATTGAGCATACAGATTGATCTTTTAGAGAGCCATATTTAGTAACACATTCATCACTTATCATCAGTAGATTCTTAGTAAGATAATACTCAGACTCCAAGAAAAAGGCTTAAGGTAAAATGGTTAAGGAGACACTTGTAGGGCTTTAACTATGAGAGTAGTAATCTAAGGACATCTAGAAAGGAATTTTAGGTTTACCTCATATTTACAAAAGCCATCTGGGTTTGATATGTCTTAATATTGAATTTCTTAACATGCACTTTTACAACCATATACAAGGGCTCAAGTTTAGATGTTTCCTGCACTTCGTTTAATATCCCACTGCCTTGGTAGCTATAGAAGATATGAATCATTATTTCTATAAGACAGAAATTCACCATATAAACTAGACTAGCAGCATCCTCCTGACTCTGTCTTTGAAGGCTGAGATTATAGGTGTGTGCTGCCTCTATAAATCATTTTTGTAAGGATTCTTTTTGCTTTTTCTACCTTGCACCAAGACTTCTAAGTTACATAATCCCTCCTGGGTTCACAGTACCAGTGACTCAACTGACTTGCCACATATTCTTGCCTAAGGCAGAGCTATTTCTAATAATTCCACTATTTTTTGACTATCATAAAACCCCTTATTTGTGTGACTACGTGTGTCTTATTACATTGTCCTCTCCTATTATATCTTGTAGTAAACATAATTGTGGATGCTTTGGCTTTCAGGCAGTTTTAGTTTACATTTTCTACAATGTTTTATAGGAAGGAATTCAGGGTGTGTATACATAAGTTAAAGCTATGTGAGTCAGGGGGTGACACATGTCTGGTGCATAGCCTGTTGCTGCCTCTACTGTATATTGCTGATGAAAGTAGCTAGGTGGTTTTGCTGTGTGAGAAGACAAATTGTGTTTCTGTAGGGTAGAGAAAAATGATTTGATATGGTTTGAGTATATTTCTTAAGGGAACACTTTTGGACTTACAAAATTTTCCCACTATCTCTGCTCCTATTCCCTAAGAATAGTTTCAAGTGAGGCCAGATTTCACTCACAAGTTCTTTCCTAAAATAAGTAAGTAATATTTTTTACATTAATATTATGAAGAAAGAGAAACCTTTCAAAGAGAAAGGAGCTTAGAAAAGTTGACACAGTAATTCAGAGCAGGGGTGGAAATGATGAAACCTTGATTCGCAGGATTAGGATATTTCTATTGCATTCTATTGCTAATTGTAAATGAAATTGTTTCAAAAAAAGCCTTTGAGAATTTCTATTAAATGGCACCTAGATAAGCTTTCATAGTTATTCATAGCAAAGCTCCTTAAATAGTAAATTAGAAAGGTCACATCATGACAACTTTGTACAAGCAAAGACTCCCCTGACACCCATGCAGAGACTCGATCAAAAATTTGTCAGGTACATAGGAGGAATTCATTGTCAAACATCATAACTATCTTAGAAGCTCAAAGAATTGAGTACCTAGAGTCTCTGGACTACATAAAAGACTTTTGTTTATATCTGACCCACCAAACAAAGGCCTTACTCAGAATGCAAACAAATGAGTTGTACTGAGAACATTGGTTTTAATGCTGTATTTGGTCTTTTAGACAAAAAACCACAACAGTTACTGAAGGTACTGAAAACACTAGTGGAACCAAAAAGTCTACACTATATTTTTGGCTCAACAGTCAGGGCTTATGTTCATATTTTAAAATAGAAGTACTCAGCACATTGCCTACTGATCACTAGCCTAATAAAATCCCAACAGTGCCAAGCAGTGTAAAAGCCCTAAGCCTACTGGAGAGTCTGACTGCTTTCTTCCCTCAAACATGAAAGGGACGGGGGTTTGAGCACCAAATTCTCATTCTGGACTGGTCAGATGGTTATAGGTTCAGAAAGCCTTGTCCTATAACAGATAAAGGATGCTGAATTACAATAGAGAGCCCCTTCAAGACTCAAAAATTTGTAGCATTATCTTTTTCTGCTTCATGTTAATTTATTCTAATAATTCTAATATTATTGAACTCTATATATGATTACTACACTATATATATATATATATATATATATATATATATATATATATTGATTTTAGACAAAAGTTTTTCAAGCTTTAAATAATAACTTAAATTTCAGGCTTATTCCTTTTTATAGACAAATAAAAAATTCTTTATGCTTTTAGTTATCAGAAGGACTAGTAGGTTAAAACTAGCAATGTAGAGGCTCAGCAGCAGAGTACAGGCTGCTCTTCTGAGAAACCCAGGTACAAATTTCAGCATCTACAAGGAGGCTCCTAACCCTCTGTAACTCTAGTTTCAGAGTATCCAATGCCTTCTTCTAGTTTCCATGGGCATAGGCAAAATACCTATATTTAAAATTATTTTAAAATTAAAAACATTTATAGTGTGGCTTTAAAACAAGCAAGCTCTTTTCTTCAATGATGTAGCCACTGAAAAGTTGCTAATTCTCCAGTAAATAACCTGTCAACTATGTTCATGCAAGTAATCTTAATTAAATTCAGTAAATCTTACACATACAAACAAAATTGATACATAAATATGAAGGGAACATTTTGGAAGAATTATTTAGGCAAAAGAAGTTGGAGAGATGAGGGAATAGTGGGGGAAATGATTATATTTCATTATGTACATTTATGAAACAGTGAAAGAATAAATTCATTAACTAAGTTAAGTCATGCTTGATGTTGCTAAAGGCAACCCCTATAAGTAGTAATAACATTGAAGTCTCCTTGGACAACATTGGCCCTTGGACCAGATGAGAATTCAAAGTGGATAATTCCACAACATGATTTAAAAACTAATGTTTTGTTTACCTAATTTAAGGGAAGCATATGGATTAAACTTTAGATGAAAATTCTACAGCTTTATAAATTGTGCAGATAACTTTTATTCATAGCCAATAGTACATATCTATATATCTATACACATTAATATACATATATTATATATACATATATTTCAGATGGGTAATATGCCAAAGTTATAACACAGTTTGAGGGAGGTACATATCAGATGATTATGTAAAAAACAATAATTATGCTTCTGAAACACAAAAATACCTGGCAATTTAGTTTTTTAACTATACTAGAAAGTATTTTAAAATTTTAATTAATGTTAAGAGATCTATGAAAATAAAGGTCAGCTAAATGAAAATATATTTTTTTCAGTTTTTGGAAGAGACCACGAGTCTGGATAAAAGACTTTTATTTATTAATTAATTTTGTCTATGGTAGACATTAGCAAGAACAGATGGGGAAAAGAGGATTAAAACATGAATAATTACTTTATTACTCTCAGGGATAAAGAAAAGGTCTTTTCACTTATAGCTATTTTACAAAATGACATTTTCTCAACATTCTCATTCATAATGTTTTCTGGAGTGTAAAGTTTGTCTTCCAAAAGTTTAAGTTAATTCCCACATGACTATGTAAAAAACTTTCTCATTTATTGTATTTTCTTTTCTCAGGCCTCTGGTAAACTTAAGAGGTCTCATTATACTCTGTGGAAATAAAGTGATTCCCAACTATAAAAGAACCATTTTGAATGCTGACTAAAGTCCACAGCAGAGTTAAATAATTAACTAATTAACTCCTTCATTCATTCATGTAACAAACATTTATTAAACTCTATGCAAAACTCTGACTCCAATCCTCAAGGAATTCACACTCAAGTGGTGCAGAAAGCCATGCATGAAACGAATGCTAATGCAGAGCTGTAAATGAAAAGAAGGTTGTGCTGGGTGCACTGAAAATGCAGCAGCCACTAGTTCATTTGGATCTAGCTAGGAAGAGCCAGTAAAAGGTATACTAGAGTTAGACCTAGAAGGTTATGTAGAATTGTATTAACTGTAAATAACAGATAAATGAATACTAGATTGAAAGCAATTTATAGGGCAGGCTTGAATTCAATAATGGGAGGTGGGCTTCAAATGCCACATCAAGGAAACAAATTAGCGTACCTTTAAAGAGATATTAACATGTCCAAGTCCATAAGTAGAAATTGCAATTCCTTGCCTTGGATGATAGACTAGGGTAGGGAGAAACTAGAGGTAAGAATACAAGAAGAAAAACTGGAATACTGAAAATTTAGTAATGGAAGGTTCTGATGAGCAAAAGAGACAAGGAATGAGAACCAGTTCTCAGTGAACTTTGCAAAGCTAGAAAAGGGTAGAGTTAAAATCCTTCTAGAACCTTGTATGTGGTTATCATGTAAGATACATATATTTAACTAAGTATTAACTAAGTTGATAGCTTTGTTTATATGGAATTCCAAAGTGCCTATTAGAAACAGGCATTTTCTCTATCATGTACAGTGAAGGAACATTTTAGATAAAAGTATTGCTTCCGAATGACTATATTAACAATATGCATCTACAAATGTCCTAATTAGGAAGTGTGCTAGCAGTTCTTTCATATCACAACTATTAGCTAATATTCTGTCTTTGATGTGAACATATATTGTGTAAGTATATGAAAATGTAAAACTTTATGAAATATGAAAAACATAAAATATGCAAATTTATTATAAAACTTAGATTATTTAGTAGGGATGAACAATATAGTTTAAATGTTAGTGATATATTACAAACATCAAGACTCAGCATTGATGTACAGATTTATAATTTAGTCAGAAGTTACCTTTAATTCTTATTTTTATAACTTAAAAAGACAGGTACATTTCATACTGAAAGCAGTATCCCATAAGCCTCTGGGTCTATTACAATATTTTACTAAATAATTTCTAAAATGTATTCATTCTGTTATTCTATAAATATCAAACTGTCTAGACCTTGGTAAGCATGTGAATTCTGCATGTATGAGCCAGACAGGATTGTGATCTTCATAAAGGTCAAGGGTAGGGCAGTGAGGTTAGCCAGTGCTAATGACTATGTTGTTCTCAGTTTAGCTTTTAATCACAGCCACAGAGCTCCATAAGGAACTGGTATCACAACCTTCTGATCATTTATACAAATGGTATTTATTAGGTACTTCTTCTTTGTTGGGAATTATGCTTGGCACTGGATAGATAATGATAAATAAAAGAAAAACAATACTCTCATAGAGCTTTCTGTCATGTAGTGAGCACATGAAGTACAATGTGTAGAATGCTAGGGTGTGGTTAACTGGAGAGTGGAAGTTCCCATGATGTAATGGGTACTTCAAATGTATACACATGGATATGTGTGGTATGTGTTCAGGTAGGGGAGAAGTGTTGGAGACAGACAGACAGACACCAAGAGAGAAAGAAGCAATAACATGCTTATTTAAGTTTTGTCTGAATACTATCACATCCTTTTAGTCATCAAAGAAAGGAAACAAAGATTGAAGAGAGCCAAGACAAATGCCATCACACGTCACACCTCCTTTCAAAAGTCTTCCTAATTCCTCCACACAGGAAGTGACTCTTGAATAATTGCAGCTCTCAACTGTGGACAATTTCTTCCAATTTATGAGTACATTCTTTCATGGCCCTTAAAAATCTCACACAATAAAAAAATCACTTCCTCCTTTTATATAAATTGAAGAAAATCTTTGTTCGTTCTTTTTAAACACCCTGACAAAAACAGATTTACCAGAATTATGTGTAAAGGTTGAGAGTCTGGGTGGGTGGGATGATTATAATGACCTGCTCACGTTTCCTTTTGTGTGATTATTTATGTTCATTTTTCTTCACCTTTGCCTTCTAAGTAATCAGCCTCATCCCTTACTAAGCCAGAAAGATGCTGATTACATACAAGTCATAGGTATTACCCTTTTGACTTTCCTTGAGCTCTTTATAAATCTCTCCACTGCTGGGAGGCCAGGGTTTTGTTCTTCCCTCAGCAAAAAAGAGTCATTGCTTTATAAGCTGCCTCACACAGAAGCAGAAAGAAAACAGTGGGACCTGTGTATGAAGCAGGCTTGGGGAAAAGGACTGTGACCTTGATCTTTCTGTTCCCATTTCCCCAGTGTTAGCTGCAGTAACCATGCCAAAAGCAACACGGATGACAAATTGGAACACAATTATCTGTTCAGTATAAACTGAGGAAATAGGACCAGCTGATGGCCAAGGTTCCTTCCAGCTCTGACATTCCAGGATTGAATATGTCTCAAGCATAATAAGTTTAAAAGGAAATTCAACAACATATGAATTAGGCTGATATATAAAGAAGCACTCTGGAAGATACAGCCATTCACAAATCATAAGGATGGAAGGTATCTTCCAAATTAATTTTCAAACAATGAGGATTAAGTCTAAAAAATTGTGGTAACTAAAAACAGAAAACTTGTCTAGCTTATAAGCCAAAATGGGAATTGCTCTGTTCTCCAGGAGGTTAGGCAAAGCATTTTTGCATTTTCTTTCAGTGCTGGAGATTGACTACAAGGCCTTGTACCAGCTAGAAAAGCATTCTACCACCAAGCAGCATCTCAGTCTTTCAGCATTTGGATTCTATAAGCCCAGTACATTTTAGTTTGTAATTACATGACTGTTTACAGGACTCCTTGTGTTAAAAATGTGGTAGCAAAAGGTATCTCGATGTCTCTGTATAGTTTTCTTCAGCTGGTGCTGGCTTACACATTTTGCTTAGGGTCTTTTCTCTTTTATTCTGTTTTATTCTCTTTTATTCATAAGCACTGTCTTACTTGCTCCCATTATTTATTTCCTTTCCTGTATTAATTTTAACATGTAAAGGTGAATATTCTCATTACATTCTTGTTATGATTTGACCACGGAGAAAACATGTTAATTCTTTTGATGAATCTAATATGGACATAGACCAATGTTAAATCAAGAAATAATAATTATATAATATTTACATGTACTTCAAAATATTATAATTGTTTTGCTTGTATTAATTCATGCTGTACTCAGAAACACCTGAGTAAGAATGTGTGTTTGACTCAGGTCATTAAATCCCTCCCATCAGGGCTTATTGAACCCTACAGAAGAGGAAGTAGAAAAAGTATAAGAGCCAGACAAGCTGGAGGATATCAAGAAAACAAAGCCCTCTAAATCAGCATGATCAAGGCACATATAAACTCACACAGACTGAGGCAGCATGCACATGGCCTTCAAGAGTCTGTACCAGATGGAGTCCTAGAGATGAAAGGAAAAGACATATGCCATCATAGCTATCCCAGCAGCAACCTCCAGTTGATAGTTATTTGCAAATAAAATATAGGTTCTCCCAAAGGAATCTCACTATAGGACCAAACTACTTTTAAGGGTCCTTTGCATATATATTATGGCTTCCACTTAAGTGTTTTTATGGAATTCCTGAGTGTAAGAACATGTGGGTCTGTTTATTGAGCCTTCTCTTTGGATATATCCTTAGGTTTCTTTGTTTTGTTCAATTCCTATGTGCTAATTTTTGTTTCCTCTCATTATATTTTATTGAATTATATTTTATCATAAAAAAGAACTGAATAGGAGTACTAACCTTGGGATTTGGGAGATGTTTGACACAGTTGATGGTATTAGTAAACTATCAACCCATCAACCCCTAAAAGAATGTGGATATGCCTATACATGCTCATTATATGAATATAAATCTTGTTATTTTGTTTTTTGTTTTGTGTTTTTTTTTTAATCCATGATGGTTGGTTGAGGTATGGTCTTTTGCTGTGTATTGTAATGCTGAGTGTGGGCCCCCAAGATTTGTTGCCTCAGAGATGAGAGAGTCTGCACGTAGACCCAAGTCATGTTATGTAACTTTACCCAAGTTATTTCTTTATAGTTGGTAAATAAAGATGTTGACAGCTAATAGCTGGGCAGAAGAGACATGAGCAGGTTTAGGATTCCCAGGCTAGGAGTCAGAGGAGAACCACAAAGGAGAAAAGAAGGTGAGGAGAAAGGGAATGATGCCCATACCATGGGTTAGGAGTCAAGAAAGCATGGCCTTGAAGGCTAGCAAATTGGAGTTAAGAGCAGCCCAGATGAAACATAGTAAGCAATAACTCAGGGTTATTGATAGGAAATTGATTTTAATAGCATAAAGAATAGGTATCTGCCCAGCTTTTGTGCTGTTTAAAGTGTATTGTAAACATAAATTTTGTGTGTGTTTTTTATCTGGGAACTAAATGGTTAAAGGCAGGGTAGAAACCCCAGATTGGGATTAAACAATTTCTACAATAATGGTTTGCTTTTATGGCAATTATAACATACTATTTTATTTTTTATTTATTTTAAATATCTTTTTGTCTGTTTTTCAATTTATTTGAGCATTTTATACATGAGTACATTCTATTTGTATTATTCAACCCCTGTTTTTCCCCATATCCTCCTTTGATACATGACATCTATAATTGTTTTTGTGTTATATAACACACATAAAAGGAGCTAGATAGAAAACTACTGAGTTTATTTGGTTTCTTGATTTGTGTGTTTTTTTGGTTAACCACCTAAGGTTAGGATCTCACCCCTCAAAAAATGGTTATCTATCCCTCAGTAGTAATTCATTATCTGTAGTTCCTCCTTTAGGAGTACAACTTTGTGAAATTTTCTTTAATTTGCAGTTCTGAAAAATATAAATTCCTTTAATTGTTTAATTTCTCTCTTATCATGGGGACTCAAATATGGCTTTTGTGCCTTAACCATTTGTGTCCCTCAAATATTCTAGAAATGTCAAGAATTTAAGTACTCATAAACTTCTCAAAGTGCTACTTTGCTCCACATTCTGAGAGTAAGATTCTGGAAGTTTTAACTGGTACTGAAATTTTGCTGTTTCCATTTTTAACTCTTGAAGATTAATGTCTGAACATGAGACTCATTTTAGAGGCAATATTCTGCACTTATTTCACCCCAGTGCCTGATGGGTGCCCCCAAAAGGATTTCAAAAGTCCAGGTATTTATCTAGAATATGTGAAGGAAGAACTGTATGGATATAGTGTTGCAAGCTCATCATAGATCTGAAAACTCTTGAAACAAAGGAATCATGTTCTCATTTGCTGGGAGCAATTTCTGTTGTCCTGCATCCTGTCTTTCAAACAAAGAAACAAACAAACAAAAACAAAATAAACAACATTTATGGGATCTAGAGAAATGACTCAGCAGTAAGGAATACTTTGTTGGTCTTGCAGGGAACCTAGGTTTGAATCCAACCATCCACATGGTCATTTACAACCATTCAAAACAAACATTCAAAGTTCCAGGGGATTCCATACTCTCTTCTGATCTTCATGGGCACCAAGCACACACATAGTATATATACATAAAGCATACAAACCACTCATACCTAAAACTAAGATGAATGACTCTAATAAAAATTACAGTAAAACAAATTTATAAAATCTCATGCTTGATGATGTTTGGTATCTATAGACAGAGTATTGGAACCATGCCTGCTAAGAAATGGAGAAAACTATTATTCTGTGAAACACTAATGACCTCTAATCTCTTCTCAGACATTTACAAATATTTTACATGATGGATTTGACTCTCTAATTTACTTCAGCAACAAGAGCATGAAGGCCCAATCTTTCTATCAGGAAGTCTTATAAAATGATAGTAGTTGCTTGTCCAAATTAGGTTTTCATTTTCTTTCAAGTCTGATTCTATTCCCTTCTACCCTACCCTTTGTCTGAGAACGAATGACTTCATGATCTATGGCAGACTTCACATATGCCACTCTTCCATAAAGTCAGCAATTCAGCACAAGCTGTAGGTATTGCAAGATTTGGTTTCTGTTTATGAGTGTGGAGCTACTGTATGTGTGAATATGTCTTTATTCCAAAAGGCTCCCCATTAAGTGGCTACTGAACTTTGGTGAGAAGTAACACTGGATTGGGAAGCTGGCAGTGTTAAGTGGTAGCATCTTGCAGGCAGCATTGTGACATTTAGTTTTCCTTAACAGTACCCATAAAAATACTGAGATTAAATTCGGTTTGCCTTTTATTGCTTCTGACACTCTGTGCTAGATTTTCATTGCAGAGATTTTGTATGAGCACATTGGACGTGGGAATGGGCTGCCAACAGATGAAATAAAAATACTTTCATCACTCTTACTGCCACCTCCAAGAAGTAGATGAAAATACTTGCAGGCCAGGGCTCAGATCTATATAGTATGTCAACTGGGGTGCTTTGTTTAAATACAGCCAAAACAGACAGGCACAGTATAGTCTGAAATTCTTGGTTGCTTCAGAAGAAAGTAAATATATATTTTAGCTTTACACAACAAGAGAGCAAAAATGTATTCAACATCATCTTGATAATTTCAAACTATTGTAGAGAAGTGTTTGTTTGTGTTTGCTAATGCTCAGTATAGGCAGAAACACAGCATGCTTGGAAACAGTTCCACAGAAGTCATTAAAAGGCATGCTGAGAATATGTGCTAAGAATAAGACACTATTTTTTTTGCCCGTTCTCTGGCAAAACTCATTATGGAAAGTGATTTCAAAGTCAAACTTATGACATCCTCAGTCCTCTGGGAAGAAAGAGAGATGATTGTCAAGGGTCTTTCCTATTCCTGTCTTTGATGATCATACCTTTGGATGCCATAAGAAGAGAACATATTAGAAGTAGGGAGGTACAATGAGAGAAAAGATTCAGGATGGGGAAATGGTGGTTTCACCATTTATTGACAAGCGTTACTATACATTTTATCTGACTGTACTATAGTCTGGGCTGTTTTTTTCTTCAAGTCTTTCATTTGTAATCTGATGGAATGAAAACTGGTTGTGCCATCAGAAGACATGTATGTAAGACATGTAAAGTTAGTTTCACCACCTCTTCCTTCTTCTGAGATACTGAGTATGTTTGTTTCTGTGAGTATTCAGTCCTTTAAGTTAACAATAAATATAATAATAGTACCTCCTAATGATTAATTCATACAGATTAATTAATACAGAAGTGTTTCATATAGGAGTTATTACCCAAAAGGTGATTTATAAACCATAAAAGAAATCTCTCATACAAAAATATTTATTTTACATGTATGAGTGCTCTCTATCTGCATGTATACCTGCATACCAGAAGAGGGCATTAAATCCCAGTATAGATGGCTGTGAGTCATGTGGTTGCTAGGAATCAAACTCAGGATCTCTGAAAGAAAAGACAGTGCTCTTAACCTCTGAGCCATCTCTCCAGCCCCAAAAGAAACTTCTTAATATACAGAGTGAGAAGTTACTTGATACTATACAATATGACATGATCTACTCATGAGTATACTAAGCTATGAGTTCAATTTCAGTATATTTTAGCTATTTTTAGACCTATTGCTTCTCTAGTTAGTCTTCCTTTAACCGACAAAAGTGATCTCTTGCTAAACCTTAGCATTTCATATGAGTATCATCCTTTCTATATACACTTATTGCCATTGGCAAAAGAACAAGAAAATGTGTTTATGAAGATAAAGGGCACACAAGTTAGGCTACCAGTGCTTCCCCCAAGGGCTATAGACCATCTAACAGATACCTAGAAGTATACATGATAAATGTAGTTTCAAATTGTTGATCAGGGAAGTGTAAATACTCTAGGCTATTGTTGCTGCCTTTGGTTGCCTTTCAGGAATTGAAGCTAAGTCCCTATCATTGAAGACCTCTTACATTTTGGACATAGGACTCATATGATTTAAGCTGGATCTAACACGAAAACCTCTTTCTTGTAGCCTGGCTTTCAAAGTAACAGAAAGTACTATGTAAGCTGCCAAAGTGGGGGTGGAGTGGGGGGTTGGGCGGGGGGGGGCGCTGTGATGCCTATGAAGCACAACAATGACTCGAGTAAAAATATATCCCTAAGACTGTAATAATGACATGAATATCTTGATGGTAGCCAACAGCTCTCTAATTGAACATAAGAACCATCTAAAGAAGAGATAAATGAAGCCTGGTAATGGAAAGTTAGGTAACTTCCTGGAGCTAGTAAGGCCATGGATCTTAGAGAAGAAGCTTCTACCACTACCTTACTAGACCGGTAAACTTCCTTAACTACATTCTAAACACTTGTTAATATACTCACAGAGAAATGTAGCTATTTTATTTTATTAACTTATTTTTAAAATTTATTTATTTATATCAAAAGCTGTGCCCCTTTCCAGTCTTAAACCTCATCAAAGAAGCTTCATTTTGCAGTAGATGGAGACCATCAGAGAAAAAACTATAACTGGTTAAAATACAGACAATAATTGATTATGGGGTACCTATCCCCAATGGATAAATCTACAATACAACCCCTGTGACTAAGGCTCAGATGATAACACAGAAGAGAGAGAATTACTCTTCCTCAATGACAAGCTCCTTAATTGGTTATATAAAACTAAGTGAACTGCACTGAAATCATATACATACAAGCAACACTAAATATAATCAACAAGCAGTATTTATATGGTTATATTTTTATACATATGGCTAACATTAATAATAAAAAAGAGGCCATGATTTTTACAGGGAGTAAGGTACAGCATGGGAAGTATTGGAAGGAGAGGACATGGGAGGGATTGAAGGAAGGAAGGAAGGAAGGAAGGAAGGAAGGAAGGAAGGAAGGAAGGAAGGAAGGAAGGGAAGGAAGGGGAAATTATGGAATTTTATTTTAGTTAAAAGAAAAATGATCAAGGATACATTAAAATCATTCTAGAGAAAAACACACATTTAATACCTATGCAGAGAGTCTTATTAAACTTATCTAGGCTGTATCTCCAGGCATTTGGGGGACTGTCATCTTTAAAAACATCCTAAGGAAATTCTGGAATGTAGTAAAAATTATAAATTACCTAGTTGCCTTTCCCCTCTTCTATTACAAATGATGATGGGCTGCCTAAACTAACCACAGCCATTTGCTTACATATTCTTAGCCCATGACTTTATACAGTGCCTATTACATCAAAAAAGGTCAATAAATATCTATTGAATAACCGAATGAATGACTCACCAGTGGTTCATACCTGCAAGTTTGGTGACTGGTACTGATGAGCAAGAAAGTGGAGAAAGCATTGATGTCGCAGTAACAGAACTTGGCAGTTTCTCTAGATTTAGCCATAATGTTGGTGATATTTTCTGGTTAAATCACTTGTCCATTCTAAACCTTAGTTCCTCTGCATAAATGGAATAGAATAGACCAGAAGATGACTAAGGGCCTTTATAGCTCTAATAGGGTGATTCTGTGAGTCTATGAAAATCCTTGACAGTAATAGCTGTATTTTGCCACTCATAAAATGGCATGTACACTGGCAAAAGGAGTTTAATGAGTCTTGTAAAAAGCACTTTCTGAAACTAGAGAAGCCATTTTCATAATGGAGAGGATTTAAAGGACTTAGCTTGTAAAGATGCATTTAGTAGCGTCTGTCCATTTGGAACTGTTGCTTATGCTAAGTAGAATGGGAGAGAAGAACAAGAGATTCTTGAGCATCACCTTCTCTCTCAGACTGTATGTGAGTGTACACTAGGCAAGCTGGATCCACACCAACAGTTCACTTACTGACTGGCTTGAATACTTTGCTTAGGTTGTGGGAAAGATGAAATAATGTAACAACCCTAGAGCTTACAATAGTCCTTTCCAGTAAAATGACAGAGTAAATCTCTAGAAAGAATAAGTGCAAGACAAGAGCCAAATAAAACTCCATGAACCTGAG
Organism: Arvicanthis niloticus; assembly: GCF_011762505.2. Classification (NCBI taxonomy): domain Eukaryota; kingdom Metazoa; phylum Chordata; class Mammalia; order Rodentia; family Muridae; genus Arvicanthis; species Arvicanthis niloticus. The sequence continues at coordinate 122,377,734 of NC_047679.1, forward strand.
AATTTTTCATATTCCATTTACAGAAATAGATGATCAAAAAGTAAATATATTTACCATATGTTACACAGATGCTAAATGAGAAAAACTAGAATTTCAGGTCACAACATGAGCTGCCAAAGTCAGTAAATTTGCTTGTAGTAGACCTCACTACTCTATTATGATTCTTAACATGGCTAAATCTGCTTGGGAACTCTCTGTTGCTATATGCATGTCAGATTGATGTTTTGTTCATTTAAACAGGCTAGCCTGGGTCCTTGTAGGTTTGTTTTAGCTGTTTTTTCTTAGATTTTCCCCTATGACCCTTTTCCAAATGTCATTTATTAGGATAGACTTCAATTGCTTCAATTTTAAACCTAGTGGATTCAGATGTATACTTCAAGCTTTTAGCACAGTGAAAACCTGTTCATCGACAGAGCTATTTCTCTTTATGGAAGGCCATAAAAGCCTTCTAAGAGATGAAGCTTGCCTTTAAAAATTTAACTCTATGTTTTCAAGAGCACCAAACCCACAGTAAGAAGTCAGCAAGTTGGAGGCTGGTCCTAATATACACAATTTGAATATTTTCTGAGTTATCTGGATTTACATCCCCCAGATTATAGTTCAAAACTTTCTGTGTGTAATTAGACAAATGAAGATGAAAACAAGCAGAAAGGTACACAAGGTTACACAGGAACAAATCAGAACCAGGTCTTTTGATTTCATATGTGGCTCTATTTCTCCTGATTGCTAGGCCAAAGTATATTTAGGACTTTGAGAGTATCTAGATTGTTTCTCATGGATAATTCAAACTGAGTATCAATGCTGGCTTGTCTTTATTAAACTCTTTACAGCATACTGACCCACTCTGCTCATTTTAGAGATAATATCATTTAAGTTAATGAGAAACACACTATTACAATGGTGCAATCTACTATAGCAGATAATATAGAATCTGGAGACATACTAGCTAGTTTTATATCCTGGTTGCATCAGTTCAAAGTTGTAGAAAACTTGCTAAGTTTCTTAGTCTTGTTCTTATGTCTTGTCTCCCACTGAGGAAAATGGATAAAATAGTGGTTGGTGTGATGGATACAGTGATTGGTTGCATAAAGCACTTTGAATAATGCATGATACTAGCAACCATTCAATTAAACATTGGTATTAATACTGTCTTTCATTTTGAACACTTGTCTAATTGTTACTCAAATTTCAAGAGCAATTTGTCTATTGTATCATATTATCCTGGTCTGTTGAATATTAAAAAAGGTAGGTTTTGGGCTACATAAATTTAATTGCAACACAGATCAACAGAGCTGTTACTGTTTACCAGAGAGAACAATCAGAAGTTCTATGCCATTCAATTTTGCTCAAAATATAGGTTGAAGGGAAAAGCCATGTAAGGGGAGGGAAATTTAGTAATATACATGGTCCAATATATTCTCCCAATACATCCCAGAACTTAGATTCTATGTCAAAAGACAGTAACATATGTAAAAACCCAGGCCTTCTATAAGAATGTTATTTGTGAAACTATGCTTTGGTATATTTCACCATTAAGACTCATGTTAAAAAATAAAACACTGCAACACATTATTGTATATAGGGCTAGTGCTAGAAACTTAGACCATAGACCATTACTACTGTTTACATATGTCCCTGAATGAACTTCTTGGTCTGTCTCTATGCTAGAAATCATTGAATACTGATTGTGTAATCTATATATTTGTTCTTTTTTGGCTTTGTGGTTTTTACTAGAAACAGATTTTTCTCTTTTCCTAGTGTTTCCCAAGCTGCTTGGAGACAATTTTACTTAGTACATATCTAGAAAATCAAGGTGTGTAATTTGATTTTACAGGTCCCTTTTAATATTTTTCTCTTTTTTATTTCATCTATTTTTATTCAAATTGTCAAATAATGTTCTTATTTCCTTTCAGTATTTAATTATAGCTACATAAAGGAAGAAGGAAAATATAAAAAAATACACATTTTTGAAATCCTTCAAAACACAGTCCATTGAGGCTACAGCATCAAGGTTTACTTATAAGCCTAGGTTTTACGACAGAAGGGCATTTTGAAAATGCTTGTGTAGGCCTTTTATTTTAAAATCAAGAACAACACTATGACCTATAAGGGAAACCAGTCAGCACTCTAGTGTGTTACCCCAGATTCATAAGACTGGATCAGTCCCCAGTGCAGTTCCGTTCCTGTGTAGTTATATCCTATGAAGACAACAAAGTAAGAGCTATCCCCAATTATACAGACTCTCTTAGTTTACAGAGCTGTCCATGATTTCTAGTTTTTGTAATGAAGAGAGGTCAAGGGGAAAGAAATAATTTAATATAACCCACACTACATTGCATTTCATTTGTTTACTATTACTCATGCTCAGAGCTATTTTGAAGACAAAATAACAGTCATGGCATGTCTTCCCAAATCAATAGTTTAATATCTTGGTTGCACATAGATATTTCTACCATTAATCCCAGCCTATTTACAAAATTATAAGTAATAGTTGATGTAGTAAATAAATAAGCATGCTTTTCATTCATTGGTTTGGTCTCAGGAAGACAAATGTATTTTTAGATATGTTTTATTTCATTTAAATAAATCTCTTTTTCTTAGAAATACAATTTTATGTCACATTTTGAAAGTAAATTAAACACTTTTAGATAGGTTTTATGGTATGTTTACTATACACAGACATGGTATTTTAAATTTAAACACATTGGCTAGAGCTCTATATCCTGATTTAATTATAATTCACCTTTAAGTTTTTCATCTGCACAAGAAAAATCCAGCCCTTTAATGGGATACTCTACATTATGTTTCAGAACTTATCAATGTGGAATAGATGTTGTAAATGGCCATAGATGTTAACCATTAATTTTCTTATCATCATGATAATCTTCAATTTTGCAACTAGGCAAGTAAATTGCACCTTTAAAATCTAGGTGCATGAAATCATATTCATTATGAAAATGGCTCAACTAACTTCCAGGAAGTGATTTTTACATTCAGCAACCTCTCTTTCCCAGCAAATAGGTCATTTTAAAAGGAATGTGGCAGTGTGTATATTAGTGTCATAGTTTTTCATATTTGCCAAAAGCAAATATTGTGAAAGCCAGGATGGGTCTTTAAAATCATTTAGAGTTTCCTTTGATACAGAGGAAAAGTAAGGGCAAGGCAAAGGAGTGAATTTGGCTAAGATCCCTCAAGTCAAGTTTAAAAGATTTCTTCTCTTACCCTCTCCTGCTCCTTGATCTCTCTAGCTACTTTCCCTCCTTCCCCTCCCTCATTCACCCTTTCTGTTATCTTTCTCTTCTCTCTGTCTCTCTGTCTCTCTGTCTCTCTGTGTCTGTCTCTCTGTGTCTGTCTCTCTCTCTCTCTCTCTCTCTCTCTCTCTCTCTCTCTCTGTGTGTGTGTGTGTGTGTGTGTGTGTGTTTGTGTTAACATAGAGAAAACACAAAAACTTAGGTGGGAATAGTGGTGGGTACAGGACAGATGATATGAATGAGAGATAGTGAGAATAACAATTAAGAGAGAGAGACAGAGAGACAGAGTGGGAAGGAGGGAGAAAGAGACACAAAGAGACAGTGAAAGACAAAGAGAGATAGAGAAAGACAGAGACAGAGAACACATGAAATTGTGTGGGAATAGTGGTAATGGGAAGACAGAAGAGAAGGGAGCAGAGGGTCAATAAACATACTCATGAATACAATTCTCAAATAATAAAGAATTAGAAAGAATAAATCTGAATTTATTCATAAAATATCAGACATATAAATTACTAAGTGCATAAGGTAGTAGTGGGGGTGGGGGTGGTGTGTGTATGTGTGTGTGTGTGTGTATTTTATATGGAAGTCCCTATATGATGAGAAGGCTATTTTCTCAATATCCCAGGAGGTTGTGACCACAGGTATGTGCCATCATTCCAACTCTACCAATGATTTTAAGAGAAAATATGGAAGAGAAAATTTATTTAAAAGAGAAAATTCAGTTGCTAAGGCTTGTGTGAGAAGGGGAACAGGGATTTTTTGTTTAATGGGTACATTAATAAAATGTTTTATTTTTGTTTGTTTGTTTGGTTTTGCAAGATGAAAACGTTCTGTGGATGAACAGTGCTGATTACAGAACATTAATGGGAATGTACTTTAATGTCACTGATCTATGCAATTAAATCTTAAGTTGGTAATTTTTTGACACACACACGCATATATATATATATATATATATATATATATATATGTTATTGCTGTAGTTACACAAAGACAGGTAAATAGGTCCCTTCAGTGACTCCATGACTAATTACTACACATCTGTTTTGAGTTCCTCAAGGTCTCTTTAAGATATTACACATCTCAAAGCACAGCCTCTAAATTCTTTAGTAACAAGTATCCCCTCACCATCACTTCTAGAGCTCTCCTTCTATAATGTGTTCTTTCCTGGAGAATAATTATAAACACTGAGCCTATTAGAGCCCTCCTCAAGTCAGAACTCTCTCAATTAGCATCCTCCTTGCAATTACAGATTTCTCAGGTTGGAGACCTTCTTTGCTGAGGGGTTGAGGCATTAATGGATGAGGTGTGTGGAGTAGCAGTTTTTTCCAAAATAAGAACAGTGTGACTCTGAGTCATTTGGTATTTGATTGCTTAATGGAGTTCGGTGGATGCCACCTAAGCTTTGAGAATACTTGCTCATCTGCTTTGAGTCTGTCAGTAGAGAGCACATTAGTCATTGGCCATGATTTAGTAGGTCAACTCCTTGAAAGTCTGCCTTTAGAGAAATAGTTAACTTGCCTTCTGATATAACATTAGGTCATATGAATCGACTATCTTGATACTAGATCTGTTTATAGATAAGCTACCTTGGCACACAGACCAGAACCCAGACCAAATTCAGACCTCATAGACTCCTACCAGCTGAAATATGTTGAGGAATCAGTTGTCAGTTGAAAACACAATTAACATTCAATAAATTATTTTTATTTATTTATTTAGCAAATATGAAATCTTGGAAGTTTTTTTTCAATGAAAAGTCCTACTAACATAGAAGGATAGAAGTATTATTAGGCTAATAAAACAGATCTCCATTGAAAGTCACTGGGCAAGCTAGAGAAATGGTCATTAAAAATATAAAAGTAGGCAGGTGTGGTGGTGCATACCTTTAATTCCAGCACTCGGGAAGCAGAGGCAGGTGGATTAGGTGGATCTCTGTGAATTTGAGGCCAGCCTGATCTAAACAGAGTTCCTTTTTTATCACAGGAAAAATTAAAACTAAATAGAAAATATTTGACAAAGGAATTTTAGGATTATGTCAGCTCTGTATTTTAGGTATTGTTGGGTTTTGAAAATAATTGTGATCCTTTAACATTTCTCCATGGAATAAAACTTTTCTTCCTATTCCACACTTACTACTAAACAGTTTTACTCATCTTCCATCTGTATCCTTTAGTCAATGTCAATGCAGTAACAAAAATGTTAGTACTGAAATTTTACAACATAACATAGTTATTTTGTAACTATATGGTTATGGTAACCATCAGGTCTGAATGTGATCCAGGTTTTGGTCTGTGTAGCTTACCTACTATCAAGACAGTCAGATTCATATGACTTAAGGTTACATCAGAAGGCAAGTTAACTATTTCTCTAAAGGCAGATTTTCATTGGGCTAACTTGAACATGATGAAATATGTATTAGATGGAATGATTAGCTATAAAATCTTGTTTTGTGAAGCCATGACTAATGTGTAACAAAATTATTTTCATTTTCACAGTAGCCTCAGTATGATTGAACTTACTCTATTTTTGGTGTATATAATTGTGTTAGAAAGGGAATGTATTTGCCAAGGAACAAATGTAGAAGTTAGAGAACATTTTTTGGGAACTATTCTCTTTTGTCACCCTTTGGGATCTAGAGGCCTGCATGTAAGTGCCTTACTCTGTGAGCAACCTAATAGACTCATAACTGGCTTGTCTGACAATCACCTGTGAAGGCTCTAAGAGAAGTTCTTTGCTTTGTGCTTTGTATGTGTTCTATTCCCATTTCTAAAAATAAAGAGCAACTATTAAACCTGATTGGAAAAATAATACTAAATAGAACTAAAATAATTCCCATTTTCCTCTAAAGTTAAATCACAGAAATATTCTAGTATATACTTTCTATATGGTAATGCTCAAATGCTATGCATCAAAATTTATGTTTTTACTCAGTTTAAAATGTGTCATTTATTTAAAAATATACCTTAAGATATGTATTAGGGTTACTTTTTAGAGGATTATAGCACATATATGTATATACTTACACACACATATTTATATATACCTTTTATAATCTGAATAGGTAAATTCAAACAAATTATGTTCTACTTGTAAGTTGATAATTTGCAAAGATTCAGGGTTTCATTTTTTTAAGATCAGCCATAGCATGCATTTGGAGGAAATAACATAAAAGGATTCTCAATAATGAAATAGATTAATCCACATTTATGAAACAATAGCATCATTTTGGGTTTGTCTATCTGTATAAATCTCCAAAAATACATTCAAGGATATAGTAAGCTCATTTGTCAATATTAGATGTAGTGATTTTCTTGCAGAAGACTATATTGGATTAGGGAAATGCTTGCAAACTGTGTGGATGATGTTGATGATGATGATGATGATATATGAATGAGAAGAAAGAAAAGAAAGGAAACAGCTAGATTGTCCTAAGCAGAGAAAGAAAGGAGAGATTTTATGATGGGAACTGAAAAGAGAGGGACAAAGACAGAAAGAAAATGAAGAAAGTCATGCATTCCAGCAGAAGACTGGAACATTTGAGGACAAGTGCTTCTGAGGAATTCAATATGGCAATGCAGCCAGCAAAGGTTAAAAATCAAGGATGTTGAACATCCTTTTGCCTATTATCCACTTATCAGTGAGTACATATGTGTTCTTTTGTGACTGAGTTACCTCACTCAGGATGATATTTTCTAGATCCATTCATTCGCCTGCAAATTTCATGAAATCATTGTTTTTAATAGCTGTGCTCCATTGTAAATGTGCGAAGTCCAAGAAGAAGAAAGACCAAGTGCTTCAGTCCCACTTAGAAGGGGGAACAAAATAATCACAGGAGGTAGACACGGGGGAGGAATCTGGGAGGAAGAGAGAAAGGGGAGGGAAAAAGGGGGGAAGGATCAGGTGTGGGAGGAGATAGGGGAGAAGTACAGGGGGTCAGGATATTGAATGGAGGTATGTAGCAGTGGGGGATAGGGAACTGGGCCACCAGAAAGTCTCAGATGCCAGGACCCAACTGGGATGACATTAGCTGAAATACCCAACAAAAGGGAAATAAAACCTGTAAAAATCATATCCAGTGGATAGACATGGCCATTAGTGGAGGGATGGGGCCACTCACCCATCTCCAAAATTTTAACTCAGAATTGCTCTTGTCAAAAGGAAATGCAGGGACAAACAGTAAAACAGAGACTGAAGGAAAGGCCATCCAGAGACTGCCCAACCTAGGAATCCATCCTGTCTATAGACACCAAACCTGACAGTATTGCTGATGCCAAGAAGTACTTGCTGACAGGAGCCTGGTATAGCTGTGTCCTGAGAGGCTCTGCCAGAACCTGACAAACACAAAGGTGGAGGTTTGCAGCCAACCATTGAACTGAGCACAGGGATCCCAATGGAGGAGTTAGGGGAAGGACTGAAGGAGCTGAAGGGGTTTGCAACCCCATAGGAAAAACAACAATATCAATCAACCAGACCCCCCAGAGCTCCCAGGGACTAAACCACCAACCAAAGCATACACATGGAGGGACCCATGTCTCCAGCTGCATATGTAGTAGAGGATGGCCTTATCTGGCATCAATGAGAAGGGAGGCTTTTGGTCCTTTGGAGGCTCAATGCCACAGTATAAAGGAAAGCCAGGGCAGGGAGGCAGGAATAGGCCGGTGGATGGGAGGAGCACCTTTATAGAAGCATAGTGGAGGGGAATGGGATAGGGGATTTGTGGAGGGGAAACATGGAAGGAGGATAACATTTGAAATGTAAATAAATAAAATAACCAATTAAAAATCAAAAGAATGTTAAATAGCTATTTCTGCATTCATGCCAGTCAGAAGTAACAGGTTTCAAAGCCTTGGAGGTAAATCTAATTTCATGATGACCAACTGGAACTTTCTTCACAAAAAACTGTGTACTTTTAGCAGTGCTCTTTGAATGGATAAAGAAATGGCTTGCCTAAAATAAAGAGATAGAACTAGTTTTGGGTCAAGGGAACTAAAGCCCCAGACTGAAAGATTTAGGAATTAAAAAGTCCAAGAGAAAAGCCAGATTGAATTAGTTAGCTTAATGAGAAGTTTGAGCCAGACTAGCTGAGTTGCAACAGCTGGATCATCAATCTAAAAATAAAACTATAAAATGTAAAAATATAATAGCCATAAAGAAATTCAAAATTATATCATTCATAGAAAAAAATAGATTAAAAAAAATCAAAGATTGTTGGCTCCTTAAAGCCGGCAGGTCCAGACAAGAAGAGAGAAAGAGGTTGCGGTCCAGCTGGGTCTCTCTGGAGCTGAGCTGGATGGTGAATGTCTCTGGCCCAAAGAAATATACCAGGCTGGGAGTCTTGTTGAGGCAGGAACTCAACTTTAATGTAACAACCCCTTGTTCATATATCAGAGCATAGGGAAGAGGGATTTTGGAGGGGTGAGATGACGAAGGGGACAGGGAAGGGTGACAGAGGGTATGGGGTGACTGACAGGGCCAATTTCAAAGCTCTGCAGCAGCAACAGCTGAGCAGAGGCAGGGATAACAGGTCCTGTTGAGTCACTCCAGTACTGAAATGACTAAGACAGGTCTCAAAATTCGAGCCAGGCTTAGACTCTCCCACAAGACTGCAGAAACTTGAGCCAGACTCCGGTTTGTCCACAAGGCCCAAAACAGGTTCAAAATGGGACCCAACATACCTGGAACACAGTCCCGCGTCTTCTCCCTGTCCCACCAGCGGCAGCACCTTGGCATCAGTGTGGCAGAAGGCTAAGATCCTGGGTAGGCAAAGTGCTTGCCGGTCAGCATTTGGGCCAGGTGGCTATGCCCCTGCCTTCCATGCACCACCAGCATGGATGGGGAGGAGAGATGAGGGACCCAACAAAAGATCATCATGTTAAGCAAAATAAGTCATACTAAAATCAGCAAGTATGTTTTCTTCCTACTTGCATACATTAATGTGTGTATAGTGTGTGTGTGTGTGTGTGTGCATGTGAGTGTGCACGCACATGTGTGTGTGTGTGTGTGTGTGTGTGTGTGTGTGTGTGTGTGTGTGTATGTATTTGGGAAGAGGAAGGGGATCCACAGAAGAAAAGTGAAAGTAATGGAGACTGAATATGAGTAAAATATCCTTACATACATGAACATGGCATAATGTAATCCACTGCAAATAGTAGAAAGATGATAGAAACAGAACCCTTGCTTCGAAAAAGCAAAACAAAAAAAAAGAAACAGAAACATTTCTACCAAAATTCATCCTAGTTAGTGAAACTTAGTGAATCTTTCTATTATGATGTGAAAACACAAACTGTTAGCAGACTTTTTAAAAAATTCATAGTCTAAAGGAAATGAACTAGTCCCTGGACAAAGAGCAGACCCCTGCCCCCTTGTGATGGTTACTGTTACATTGTCACCTAGAAAGGATCTGCTAATTGATATGGAAAGTAATTGATACGTTAATTGTATGGGAAGTACCACCTTAATTGTAGACATGACTATCTTCTTGACAGAGGATCCTAAAGTGTAAAGGACATATATATGTCAAGCTGACCATTAGCTTTCATTCATCCCTCTGTGTTTCGTGACTGGTCATACAGTGTGACTAGATGATTTAAGTTCTTGCCGCCTTCACTAATCCACAATGATTGATGGTACCCCTAAATTATGAACCACATCAAACTCTTTTTCCATTGAGTTGCTTTTGTCTGGGTATTTTATCACAGTAAATGAAAAACAGAAACATAAAAATAAAAAGGATGTGAAATAAAATAATATATTTTGTACAAAACCAGAATTTTAGAATAAAAAATATAACATTGTTGCAGCAAATAGTAGGTAGGTTATTGAGGAAAATCAAAAGTATGAAGAGTTGAGAAAATCTCCGAGAATGTAGAATAAGTGGTCAGGGATAAACATCCTATATAAAGCTATAAAATGGACTTTTTAAGAGGAATCAGAAATTTTGGAAGAGTAACAGGACTAAATGAAGAAGAAGCAATAGACAAATGATAAAAAAAATTTCTCTGAACTAGGGTAATGAGGCTTTAGGTAGCTAATCTCCTTGGCTGGGAAAAATAGTGTTCATTCATGCTGCTGAATGAAACACATAGTTTAGCCAGTCTATTTCTTTTGACATTTGCCAAATATCAAAGAGGAAATCAGCATTTTTCCCCTGGGCAAAGAAAAAGGAAGCTGAAAAATATCAGCTGGCACTTAGACAATTACAGTGATTCTTTTGATGAAATACAAGGATGATAAAAAAAAAAAAATCTGAAAGGACAGTAAAAGCCTAAATGGAAGGTTGGTGTTTTCCTACCAAAGGCATATGTGTCAATGATCAGGCAAGTTACTTGAATTGTAAAGTTATCCTAAGAAATAAATAGCACAACTGCTTTCTTACCAAACTAAACTAATATCAAACTGACAATAGATGTCAAAAAATTACATGCATACATTCACACATACTCATACATACACATATATGTGCTGACTGATCATGTATTAAATAATTAAAAGCAATAAGTAATGAAATAAACCCTCTGTATAAATGCTTACTTTATATCATATGCCTTGCAATCTTGGGTTGTATATTACCTGTTATGTTGCAACTTATAAGTTCCTTTTTAATTGAGTTTAATAGAGAAACAATATGCTTATTATGAACATGTGCATGAATTCTGTACTTTATATTTATTTTCCATGCCGATAGGGTGATCTCAAAGGATATAAATTGGAAATTAAATCTGATTGTAATTATTACACTTTATTTCTTCCTCCTATGAAAAAAGATTTAAATAGAAATCTACTACCTGAAATTTATGAAAAAGCATCTTAAATATGAAAGAATAATTTTTAGGTAAAAGGTATAAACTGTAATTTCACCTAAGGCCCTATTTCACTTTAAATAGTAGGAAAAATTGGCTTAGAACTCCATTTCCTCCTGTCTAAGATTTCACCAATAATTTTATGATTTTCAGAGTATAGGTTTGGGTTGAAGATATGAAAGTCTCTCAAATTTTCATGGTTACTAAAGGTTCCTATCACATCCTGCATTTATTCAGATGATGGATTGCCCTAGTCTCCTAGGAATACAGTCTCTGCTAATACACAATAACAACAAATGTAGGGTTATTAAGACTTTTCTCTCAAAAAAGAAAAATATAGGAAAGAAGTTAAACAATTTTTGTTGTAATATAGCTCTTCCAAGAAAAAGCCAGGGATAGGGACTTGGCCAGTGTTTTCTGTAGACCTAACAGAATGAATAGTAGGTAACTTTGCCCTCATAGAAGAGGTACAAACAAGGTCAAAGGGAGAAGGAAAGCTGAGTATCTTTGATCAACTCAATTCCTGGGTGCTAGAGAAAGGAAAAGGAGGGTTCCTTTATAGCAGCCTGCAAGGAGCTAGATTTACTTTACATTAAAACCTGATTAAATTAAGAGGCACCTTTATAATTAATATGTGTGAAAAAGACATTTGAATATCTAAAAGATTTAAGTTCATCTTTGTGTAGATAGACCCTATTCATATAATAAGTCACTGAAATTTTAAGTTTTAAAACTCCCCCCCCCAAATTTTTTTTTTGTTTTATTATTCTGGGACCAATAAAGGGCATAGTTACTGAGCACAAACCTTGCCTTCCCTTATTCACTGTAGTTTTTAAATTATTCCCTTAGCCCTTCAAAATTACTTTACACCTTCCTTCCTCCATAGATGTAAAATTTTTATCACTTACACAACAAGGATTTAGATATATGTAGATAATATATAATTAAGATTGAAATGAATATTCTTGGTGTGCAATGCACCCTGCTGATAGAAACTATATAGCTATTTATTTCCATTTCTCTCAAGCACTGTTCAGCTTTTCAATGAAGGTGCGGGCCAGAATACACCTGTGTCAATCTGGGACACACCTGAGTGTTTCTGTAAGAGTCATTACAGGGCTTATAACATTTAATGAGGTAATGACAATACAATATTTCATAAATGTTGGGTATGGTTCAATATTTACTGCTACTTTGGAAAATTCACAGAGAAATTAAGTGTGTATAATTGGGATAAAAAATAGTGCTTCAGTTTTAGCTTGAAAGAATAAGGTTTAAATAATAAAAAATAGTATAAGAATGAATATTATTAGATGAAACATAATCTTCCCCAAATTGCTGGAAATGATTTTGTAAAAAATATAATAAGCCAAAGACTTTGTAATAGAATGGATTAGTTGGTACGCAGCAATTGGTCTGGTTAATTCCTATAACAAATGAGACCCTGTTATACTAACTATTTAGACAAGCCCTGAACAAGGGAAATGGGAAACAGAATAGACAGTTATGGTTGGATAGGGTAGAGTGAGATAGGGCTGAGCTGGGAGGATCAAATGGGAAAGCAGAAGGGAAGAAGTTGGGAAGAAAGACAATATGAGAAGAGACTGCTAAAACTAAGGGCCATTTGAGGGGTCAAAGGTAAACCCAACATAATTAGCTTCTTAAAAGATGCACATATATGAAAGAAAATTAAATGGAGTAACCAAATAGCAGAGGAGACAATGTCTCAAATACACAGACATCTTTCACCACCAAATGAAACCTCCAGTGCCAGAAATGTGTTACATCTAATTAAGTTGTTGCCCAAAGGAGTCCCATGGAAACTTCCAAGCAATCCGGGCTATTGCCAATGCTATCAGTTGTCCTCCAGAAACTGATGGTGAGGTCCTATTGCTGAAGACAATAGCTACATAACTCATTGAACATAGAGAAGTCAAGTGAGCTGGGGCCTACCTAGGGCCTTGACCCCTTCTAACTAGTGTTCAGGGTACTGGAAGGGACACTTCACATTACCACAGGAGGAAAGTTAACAGCAACCCAGCTACAAACCCTCTAGCTGCAATGGTGCCCTGCCTGCAACATATGCTAGCACAACAGCAGCACCAAAGTGTGAGAGTAACCAACCATTATCTCATTGGTTTAAAGCCCATTCCATGCAATGGAACCTACCCCATGCCTGATACTGCTCAGATGGCCAAGAACCTGAGACTGAATAAGCCGTGGACCTAGGGGAAAACCAAATACTACTCTTTTGCTAAAGGAATGTAACAATACTATGGCTCCAAGTGACATTCTGTTATATTCATAGACCCATGCCTTGCTCAGCCATCATCAGGGAAGCTTCCTCCTGTAGTAGTTAGAAACAAATACAGAGTAACTCCAAAGATGCTAAATTTCTTCTTAGAATTCAATACAGGAAGCTGTCAGGAACAGACAGGTCTCTAATCAAAATGAACATTAATACAGAAATGTTTGTCATGTCAATTCTGTGGACTTCTGACATCTTGAAAACTGTTCCGGGCCCCTTCTGAGTCCCCTTCACCCACGAAGGAGACACTAGAGGCAGTGTTCGGGTAGTTACCACAGTGAGGCTTTATTCTTGTATCAGTAGAAACGGAAGACCCCAAGCCCGGGAAAGGCACTGCTATATGTACCCTAGAGTGGCGTGTTCACTTCTGATTGGCTGTTCACTCATCACCCCTTGTTACGCCTCAGGATTGGCAGTGGCTTGGCATGCTTTCACCTCTTGAACTTGCGTAGTTAGTTGTTTACTTGTGAGGGCACAGGATGCCAGCGCCATCTTGTAATGGCGGATGTTATCACAGCTAACCCATGGCTCCCTACAGAAAACCAACTATCCATGTAAGGTAATCTGGACTGTTGTCTGTTAACTCCACTCAGCTATTTCTAAATAAAACATAGAAAACACCCTAACAATAAACTCCAAGCCATGAATTTGCTATAGTCCCTTAACTCACAGGCTAACTATCTCAAATCTGTTAAAAAAGTTAAAGAAGGGCTGGGTCTAAGCCTTGTATTCCTAAATGTGTTATACTGGTACAATGCCTATGAGAGTAACAATATTCATCTCACTTTTATATCAAAAAAGAAGCTCGTACCAATGGAAACCTTAAAATTTGTAATCAAAGTAAATTGGTGCCATTTAAGAATTTATATCTTCATCTTGATAATAATTGTACAGATTTCTACTAATAGGTTATGGCTATGCAATAAATCCTAGCTAATCCTCTCTATTCCCACAAAGCCACTACTCTTCCCTAGAAAGACAGCCCAACATTTATCACCTTAGTTCCCAAGCCCAGGGAATCAGGGTGCAGACTCTTCATTGGCTTCTTCGAGCTGATTATGGGCTTTGAGATATTAGAAGAGTAGGGGGAAGAACAAATTGATAAGCCTCTGATACTGTGTCTTCACTGCATCCAGATGGAAATCCAGGATCTCAGAGGTTTGAGCAGGTCTGCCCAGCTTGCTTGATGAGTAGATACACCAAGGCTGATCATTCTGAAATATACAATTCTCAAAACAAATTTTAGTATCAAGGTAATTTTTTAAAAGAGGGCTGACATTTTATTAAGGATGTTGGTTCTAACCACTTTTCTTTTTTCCCCTCTTTTATTGGATATAATATTTGCATTTCAAATTTTATCCCCTTACTGCATTCCTCCCACCACCCAGGAACCCCTTATCCCATACCCCCTCCTCCTGCTTCTATGAGGGTGTGCACCCATCTACCCCACACTCCCCCTCCCTACCCTCAGATTCCCCCCCCCCCCAGTGTTCAGCCTTCATGGGACCAAAGATCTCCTCTCCCACTTATGCCCAACAAGGCCATCCTCCCCTACATATACAGCTGGAGTTATGTGTCCCTCCATATGTGCTCCTAGGCTGGTGGTTTAGACCCTGGGGAGCTCTGGCTGGTTGGTATTGTTGCTCTCCTCATGGGGCCACCAACCCTTTTGCCTCTATCCATTTACAGACAAATTACTGTCCAAAAAAGGATACACTTGCAGAATAGTCAACTGATTATATCTGCCTAGACAGAGTAATCAGCTCTTAATGATTCTGCAGCACTAAGGTCTGTCAGATGATCCTGGGCCAGAAGGCTGAAGATCAGATGCTCCAACATTTTGTAGCAGAGGGAGTGTCCAGGTGTTCAGAGGTCTCTATAAATTGGCTAAGTTTTAGAAGCTATGCTTTGTGCGTCTCACAATTTTAGTTAACTCAGTCATTCTGGATTTCTGACCAGGTTGAAAACTTATAGCATCATAGCCAATCCTGGCTATTTACTTTGAGAGAAAAGATTTGTGTGGATGGTCTTCAGCTGACATTCATTCTAAAGCCAAGGAAAAAGCCAGGTTCAGAACTAAGTGTTTTAGTTATGATAGATGACAGAGGTTCTGGTTAGTCAACAAAATGATGGACTGGTTATTAGGACTACCTTTACCTCACTGGTACAAATTGGCATAATTATGCTCTAATTGTATTTTGAGAGAAAAGTTTTATTTTAAAAGGAAGGGTGATATGTAGGAGGAGCTAAGGTGAGAGGAGTACTGAGAGGAAGAGAAGGAGTAAGGAGAGGAGGAGAAGAAGGAGAGTAGAAACTAGGTAGAAACTAGAGAGAGAGAAAGAGGGGGGAGACAGAGAGGCAGATGTTCACGTTTCTTCACCAGTCAAAGATCGTTGGTATATCTTGGTTGGGTAGTGGGTTACACCTCTGATTGAGCATTACCAAAGTTATAAAGCCTTTGATTAACATTTTTTAAAAAATGTATAAGTGCAAAAAGGAAAAGGGGGCATGGGATAGAGGTTTTCTAAGTTGGGGCATGGGGAAAGGGGGTGGCATCTGAAGTGTAAATAAAATATCCAATAAAAAAAAGAAAAAAAAGAAACAGAGACTTAGGACTGCAGACTGTAGAGAGAGTGAGAGACCTTAGAATACCCAGTCCTAAATGGGATGTTTCTATCAAATCCCTCCCCTTAGGGCTCAAAGAATGCTGTGGAAGAAGTGGTGGAGATTGTATGAAACAGTGGGGATGAAGATAACAAAGAAACAAGGCCTTCTAGACTTAACAGAATTGATGCACATATGAACTCACATTGAGGCTTTGACAGCAAATACAAGGCCTGCACAGATGTAAGAAAGATGGGGTCACAGAACTGAGAGGGAAAGCAAATACAGGCCTATACCTCTAACTCACAAAGCATGTCCAATTCATAACTGCTCATAGAGGAAAGATTAGTTTTTTGCCAGTGGAGTCTCAACTACACTCGGTATACAAACTACCCTTCAATAGTAGGCCCAGTGACTAGCAATAGATGACCAACACAAACCAAACTCAATGGTCTTTTTGGAGTTCTTGTGTGTTTGCTTGTTTTTATTTACATTTTAACCTTGTAAACATTTTGCTTATATATTATAGTTTCCAGTTGTGTGCTTTTATGGGATTTCTTTGTGTGTGAATGTGTATATCTCTGTATCAATATGTGTTGCTTATGCTTTTTCTTTGGCTCCCTTGTCTCCTTTTGTTTGTTTTGTCCTATTGAGGTTTGCTTGGTTTCATTTTATTATTATTATTTTTACATGTCCATTTGTTTTCAAGTGAGCTAGAATGAGAACAGGTGTACATTAGGGTGGCTAAGAGGTTGAGAGAACCTGGCAGGAGTCTAGAAAAGAGAAGTCATAATCAGAATATATTGTGTGAAGAAAATTTATTTCAAATTAAAAAATTAAAAATAAATACATGAACTCTTATGGGTCTCCAACAAAAGTTTCATTCCACAGCCAAATCATCACCACCATTCTCAAACTTTGGATAGTGAAAATTTTAAAATGTAGCCCATTCCAGAAGGTGCTATGCAAGCTTTCAAAGAAGGGAAATGACCAATAGTTTTACTCAGTGATGATACCTATAAACTGCAACAATCATCAAAGGACCAGAACCCCAAGTGTGCAATGGTGGGCTACATAACTTGGAGGTAACAAACAGGTCTCTATTAGACTCTAATAGTCTAATAAGTTGCTCAACAAAAGGAAAACCACATCTGATGCTAGAAATGCAGCCAACTTCTCAGAATCTTAAAACAGAACCTTCAACCACCACTTTATTAAACCATCATAACTCATAACTACATTTTAACCATTGTCATTAAAATCAAAGATAAAGAAAGTTAGCAACACAGAGAGAAAGAAAGACCATTACAAGAAAACTACAACCAATCAAAATGCAGAGTTGAGGATCCCAATCCCAATGGAGGTAACACTCAGGGAACATTGCAGAAGAGGTGCCAGAAAGATTATTAGAGCCAGATTATCTGGTAGTTTGCTGTGGGACTGTGTCTCCTAGTAATGGCAGACACTATACCCATGACTGTCAAAAAATGAGGTGAACAAAGAATACATTATGAATGCCAGAGTAGATGGAGAAAAGCCCATGAGTCTTCCACTCTACACAAAAAAGTACAGGTCATGAAGGAATTCTGAGACTAAAAATATAGTCTTCTCCACAGAAGATAATTCCAATTAATAATCTAATACCTAGATTTCAGGTTATCCCAGGTATGTATATATATATATATATATATATATATATATATATATATATATATATATGTGTGTGTGTGTGTGTGTGTGTGTATCTATATATACATATACACATATATATGTATATACATTTCAAATTTACATATATATGTAAAAATAATTCAAAAAACAGGATATGAATTTGAAAGAGAACGGGGGGGCATATGAGATGATTTGGAGGGAAGAAAGGACATAAAGAAAGTAATGGTGCCAATATATTATATTCTCAAAAATAAAACAATGGAAAAAATATACCACGGAGGTTTCTTAAGCTCCCTATGATATAAACACATATAAACAATGATTCCTAGGCACTCTAGGAAATTTAGATATTTAGAATTTGTTGTATTTATGTTATATGGGTATACATTCAGTGGATCTCAACATGACCCAAATGTACATGAGTGAAAGTAAATTAAACCATATAGTCGAGTACAGTGTCTCCCAGCAAGTCATTACTTTGCTGTTTATATCTTTTCCCTGTTGTCTATTAAACAAAATGTGACTACAGTCCATCTTAAATTATTCTTGTTGAGATTAATATTCAAATGATTCTGTTAGCCATTTCAAAACCACCAAGCTTCAGAATTGTAGCCTCATTGAATTTCATATAAAAGTTTTGTACACACAGTGGGTGAACATGTTTTGCTCTGGATATTGATGCTGCTGCCCAGTAAAGGGACTTTCAATTCTGAAAGTTCTCCCACAGAAATAAGAAATTTTTACCCAAGGTCAGCTGTCCTTTACTTGAACTTGAAGAATGCTACCTAAGTCTTATATGTTAATATGTGGAAATGAGTTATCAGCTGTTTCTTTTCCAACTTAACATAGGGCTGTGGCTGTGAAGATGAGAGTTTATCTAAATGAGTTACAACTGAAGTGGAGCTCCAAACTGAGCAAATGAAAATGGAACACGATGAATAACAGTAGTTAGTCTTAGTTTCAGGAAAAGCTTTCTTTGAGGATTTGTTTTTTTTTTTTTAACTTTTAATTACAAACACATTTTGTCAACACATTTTAAAGATAAACACATTTTGAAGTTACTTGAATAGCTACCAAACTATACTCAGTGGAAGCCTTCTTTGTTCTTTTCATTAGAGGTGGGGACATTCTATTTATTTGCCCCCGAAAGCAGTTCTTTGTTTTTTTTTTTTTTACATAGTGAAGTTCAGCAGAATATTTCACTAAACTCCACTAACAGAGAAACAGAAGTCATTTCAAAGAATAATATCCCTTTCTATAAGCCATGATTTTAATTCACTCACAGTTCTGTTATTTGTGAATCATTTGTTTTCATTACAAGTGGTGTGGAAATTACTGGATATAATTGGGAATGGAATTCTTCTTTACAAAGAAGCTTTTTGCAAAAATGAGGTTTGAATTCAGACTAAAGATTTCAGTTTTGGCATTCTGTGTAGTATCTCTGAAAAGCTACTTCACTCTTTATCTTTACCTTGCTGCAAAGGACATTTATAAGCACCTGAAATGCTTGAAAAGAAATTTTAGATATATCACCTAGATTTTCCATGGTCACAAAGGTACCAGACAGTTGACTGAATGAATGAATGAAGAGACGTGTCTCGCACAATCTGTTGTTTAATCTTTTTTTTTAAGGCCCAGGGATTTGACTTTTTTTTATTAGATATTTTATTTACACTTCAGATGGCATCCCCTATCCCCATTCCCCCCCCTTAGGGAACCCCTATCCCATGCCCCCTTTTCCTTTTTGTTGTTTAATCTTAAGGTTGTAAAGTCTGACCATGTGGCTGGTTTATCAATAATCTACATGACCTATTTAAATCAATGAAAATGTAATTTGCTAAAATCTGATTCTTTGTTCTTATTTTTAAACACTTTTCGTGAATCATTATTACCATACTGCTGGATCTAAAAATTATGTTAATCATAAATATATGCTTTTATTCATGTAACTGTCATGGTATGATAGAGTAGATGATGTGCTGTTCCAGAATAAATTCCATAGAAACATTATTCACAGTATTGACAAGAAGGTGGATAGATTCTTAAACTGAGATAAGCCTGAAGGGATGTTTACTAAAGTAAACTTAACACTGTCCTGTTTACGTGAAGAACCAACTTACACGAGGAAAAGTTGAGGTGGAAGAAAAGAAAATGGTAGCAGGTCCTGAAAATGGTAGCAGGTCCTACGTATGAAAAGTGCAAAGATGATAAACAAGAGAATAGTGATAGTACAAGTAACATGGAAGAGGGGAGAGAAAAGGATCAAATATAATAAATGAAGTTCAGATGTAATACTAAAGAATGTAGCAATGTAGTTTCTTGTAAAATCATATTTCACTCACACTGTAGTTTTGAGCACATATCTTTCACTCTTCTGTCCATTGTATTTCTCATTTTAAAATATGATTATTAATTTTACTTTCCAGATGTTCATTAAGGAATAAACCTGTAAAATTAACTATGTGACATTTGTACATAACAAGCTTTCTACAGCCACTGTTATGAGTAGGGAGACTGTTGCCAGTGATTATTTATTGGTTAATGGATTATTGATGTCTAATATTACCAAGAATTATCAAAAGAGACTAAATAAGTTAAATGACTGGGGAAAATGCATAAGATAATAATATTCACATATTATATACTTAAAATTTTTCAAAGATATGTTTTTAAGACTTAATGTTTACCAGTTAATTTGATATTTACAAAATAACCACAGAATGGCTATTATTCTTTCTACTTTTTCAAAGCATAACCTGGGGGAGTCGGATAACTATCATAAGTTACACAAAATAACTACTTTTGTCTTACTCATAGTAAAAAGAAAAATATGTCAAAAGTAAAATGAATTGCCAAGTTCTGTTCAGGGCTCATAGGAAGACATCCAAAAGTTACCTTCTTCTTCTTCTTTTTCTTCTTCTTCTTCTTTTTCTTCTTCTTCTTCTTCTTCTTCTTCTTCTTCTTCTTCTTCTTCTTCTTCTTCTTCTTCTTCTTCTTCTTTTCTTCTTCTTCTCCTTTCTCTCTCTCTCTCTCTCTCTCTCTCTCTCTCTCTCTCTCTCTCTCTCTGTGCATATGTGTGTGTACATATGTGTGTGTGTGTGTTTTGTATTTTGTTCCATTGGTAGCTTCCCACAACTTGAAGGTAAGACTAGTACAGTCTACTACTAAAGACACTACTTTTTCAAACACAGGACTTAGAGGTATCAAGCTTGAACTGATCTGGAAGGCTCCTCCCCGTAACCTAGCTCTCATATCACCTGAAGACATTTTATCTAACCTGACAAGAGAGAAAAGTAATTAAATGTCCTACCAAGATGTAAAGCCTATGAGCCATAAACATGATCAGCACACCAAGGATGCTGTAGTGGAACTTATAACTTGAGAGTAACCAACAGTCATGTAACAAGACAAAGTTTACTCAATAGGAAGAAATTCATGTCTAGCACTGCTATAAACCTAGGCAGCTATCTGTGTCTGGTGAGCTCAAAGTCTGTTGGAGAAAACACAAACACACACACACACACACACACACACACACACACACACACAATTAAATAATACATTATGAATTTTAGCCAGAGCTTGGGGGAACACATGGGAGGTGTTAGGAGGAAGTAGACAGGTACCTTGTTAGTCAGTTTGAATATGTTTAGTTGGAGTTATGAAATGAGTCTTTTATTTCAGCATATACATCCAAGTGATTTTCCATAAGAATTTTACCAAGGATCATTATTAAAAAGAGAGAATAACCTCTAAAATTGGTATTTAAAATTCATTTGGTGGGGGATAGAACGTGGATCCTGGGGTGACACAGATATAAATTTTCTTGCCTAGTATGTGTACAGGGATATAGGTTCTGTCCCTATCACAGCAAAAACAAAGCAAAAGGTAAAAACAAAGTGAGAAAAATTAAAATGGCCTTAAGTTAAAATATATAATTAATACTAAAGACCCTTTGAAAATTAATATGAAAACACATGATTTTTAAAGCATCAACATATATGTATATAAAAAGTTTAAATGAAATTACTTTATGCAAGAACAACAATGTCCCTACTAATCAGCAGAGTGCTACAAAAAGCCTACTGTCAGTAATGGGTTGTTTCTTTTGAAGTTTCTTCTTTTCAGTGAGGTCCCATTTTTTTTTTTAATTTTTTTATTGGACATTTTATTTACATTTCAGATGTAATCTCCTTTCCCCCACACACAGGAACCCCCATCCCATCCCCCCTCCTCTTGTTTCTATGAGGATATGCCCCCCACCAGTAAGGTCTCATTGACCCCAAATATTAGAAGCTATTATCACTGCTCTTTCTTACTCCCCAGAATTTGACAGAAAAAATTTGACAGAAAAATTCTGAAGATAGCACGTACTTGAGTCATATGCACGAGGAAATTAATCTTGGATTGTCTTAGAAGTGTCTTCCCTACAGTGCTAGAAGGTTCTATTAACACTACCAGAAAAGAAAAGTAACCACCGGTCTTACACAGCTATGAACCCTGAGAGCTACAAACATGGCCACCTATCAAGATATGCCCACCAGAGCAATAGTGACAATAATGCCCAGGAAATAACCACCTTTTTTGATTGGAATGAAAGTACCAATTAAATAATATAAATTATAAACATTTATTAAGTTAAATAAGGAGAAAAACAAAGTACTGTGGACCAAATTTCAAATATCAGGCAACAGAAATAATTTAAAAACCTGTAAGATACAGGGTTAAAAATATGTGTATCATTGAGTAAATGTGGTGTTGTACTAACATCCTGTCTCTGTGAAATAGACTCAGATTTGAGAACCTTCACATGGCAGTCTAATTGGCAAGTGCTTTGGTGATTAATAGTCTCAGTGTATAATGAAAGCAGAAGCTTGACTGACTCTTTCTTCTTCCCAGGAATGCATTAGAGCTGGCATAATCTTTCAGAAGTGTTTCCCTTTAAATCTGGGGCCAGGAATTTAACCCTGCATTGACCATTCACTGATATAAAGCTGACCTAAAGGAAAGGCATGCCTTTCAAGAGAGACTTAAGTAACAATTACCAGACACACACTGCAAGTTATAGGGGTTGCTTCTACCTAGAAAGGGCAATGTGACTGGCATATTATAACAAACAAAAATGAAAACAAGCAAACAAATACAAATATTAACATACATTATTTAAGGACATGCAATCAAAAGAGGATACTTTTATGTTACATTTAGAATTTGTTTAAATGAGTTTCTGACGGGCTAGTTTTAAATTTTATGGCCTTTTAACATGCCTTAAAGGAACTGGAAAAATGGCCAGCAGGTAAAGATTTTTACACATAAAGATGTGTAAGCCCAAGGGCCTAAGTGAGAAGCCTAGGACTCAAATGAAGGTGGAAAAGGTGACTGTATCCCTTAAACTGCCCCATCAATTCTGCATGTGCACTGTGATGTGTCTATACTCTCTCACACACACACCACAAAATAAATGAATGAATAAAGTTAATGAAAATTTAAAGGAAAGCTTTTAAATTATGGCTTGATAAAATTAGTTTCAGGGAACTCTCCAGAGATTTTTATCCCTTCTACTACATGGAAACAAAGCAAGAGTGTATCATTTATGCAAAATAGGTTGCTATCAGAAATATTTCTGTTCCTTATAAGTTGTGTAATATCAGGTATTATAGTAACACAAATGGATCAAGTCTTTTATTTATTTAGTCAATAATCAATGAAATGGTCAGTATCACTTACTTTGAAGTGAGCATAAATTGGAGGGTTTTGGAAAATGATTTTGAGATATACTTATCTCATATACACTAGCTCCTGTAACAAAACTAAAGCAAACTGCAGAGTCATTTCCTGGACTGGCTAAAGTCTCTGACTGCAGAGCTCTCCATGTTCTTCCCTTATCCCCCTCACTCTTCTCATCCTTGCTGTCACTGACATTTCTTTGTTCACTAATCTTTGTACTCTTCAGATTTGTCAAGTTTCCTTCCACTACAGAGACTTTCCTCTGCAGAATTTCAGTCTTCACAAATTAATCTACATTAAATGAATATGATTTGGGATCATGACTTAAGTGGGCTCTGAATTAGATATGCTCCATCTGGTGTGGTCCTCCAAATGTGTACTCTCCCTTCTCTATCCTGCTTTGTGTCCCATGATGCTGATTGATATGTAGCACATGTGCCCCTTCTCTTGTTTTCTGCTTCCTGATTCAGTATGGCCAGTAAGGCAAGAATTCTGGAGGTGGGGGTTGAGTACAGTCAGGGTATTTATTTCCCTGACTTCCTCACATCCAGTTGTCATAGACAGCCTGTGGTCTTTCACAAAAGAGCCCTGTTAGTAACTGTCTCTTAGGACTGAAGCAATCTCTGCTTCCCCTCCAAACTTCAGACCTAGAAGTAGTCATGGCCTCTTGGTACTGCTAGCCCAGTGGTGATTAACCATGTCTTTTTCAGTATCCTTTATCTCATCTGCACCTGTCCTTTTATTGAAGTCTCCCTAATTATCGAGGTGAATGTATCATTTGTTATCTGCACGAATCCTGACAGATACAGATTCATTTTTGGAGCTTCATAAAGTAGTTTTAATGTTTACAGAAAAAAAAAAACTCTGCAAAGAAATTGTGAAGAAACAGTTGCCTAATTATATACAAAACTTGTAGTGAAATTATAATACTACAGTACAGACACAGAATTGACAAATAAGTGATGGAATCAAAATTGAAAGTTCACAAAATAGTTCAAAAATACATAGGAATACAGTTTTTTACTCTAGCGAGGAAAGGATGAATTATTTTTCAATGGTGCAAAAATAATTCTAATTCTATAGAAAATGAATTTAGACTTATTTTTAACACACAGAATTAAATACATGTGGATTAAGGATCTATCTAAGTATGACAAGTAACTCAATTTAGAATAATACTGGTATAAATCTGGATGGAGTAGTTTCTTAAGGGAGGAAAAAGGAAAAGGCAATACATGCAAAAATATAATAACAGGTATAAATTAAAATGTGTTAAATGGAAACAAATGGAATATGCCAAATGACAAATAATAGATGAGGAAAAACTAGCTCTATAACAGACATTATAGACAAAATATAATTACCACCATAGGCAACATTTCAACAAACTGTTTAAAAGAGAATGGAAACATGTAAATGATAACAATAGAAAATAAGCAAGCAATAAGCACAAAATGTTGCTTAAACATGAGAATTAGAAAAAAAAGCACATTAAAATAGCAATAAGGCTCCTTTTTTTTTTCTTAAGTAACCGGCAAAATTATAGAAATTTGATGACAAAGTTTCTAGAGAAAATACTGGCAAAAATGAATCCATATTTATCCATAAACACAATTTTACAAAAAAAAATAGAGATCGTAAGAATAACTTAGTAGATAAAGTCCTTGCGCTGAAAACATGAGTAGAATTGACATCTCTGGCACCTATGTAAAAGAAGTACTGAAATGTTACATCAGCCATCTATAGTTTCAAAGATTCATATCAATGCATCCATAAAAAAATAATAAAACCACACACAGTATTTGTTATTAGACTTTCATAGAAATGATATAATTTAATCCTCCTGATAAAACCCCCAGGTTTTTCATGAGGTTGTAATTGAAAAACAAAATCCTTTTGATTTGCATCTCTCTGATGACTAGGGGTGCTGAACACTCCCTTCTTAGTCATTCATGTTTCTTTTAAAAAAAAATCTGTTTAGATCTGTACTCCATGTTTTAAATTGAGTTGTTTTCTTGATATACAGGGATTTTTTTTTTAGTTCTTTATATATTTTGGATATTAGCCCCTTATCAAATATGTAGTTGGTAAAAATCTTTTTTTCTTTACTCTGCAGCTTTGTCCAAGTGGTGGTGTTTGCCCTGAGGCCCCATTTACTGACTGTTTGTCCTTGTGCCTGTGCTAACCAAGTTCTTGTCAGAAGTCTTTTCCTGGACTAATGACTGCCTTTAATGAGCCTTTCTCCACAGCTTGTCAGGCTAATAATTGTTGTAGTTCATGCTGTTGCACCTGGGTAAGACTGTCTAATTGCTTCTCTCCCTTGACAGATTGCAAAAAATTTTCTGCAACCATGAGTGCTAGACCACAGAAAAAGAGATTGTCAGGTCAAAACCAGGTTGAAATACCCCCAAAGTAGTGTCTTCAGTAATAGGATTCCACTTCCAGTCCTTGAGAAGCAACCAAGGACTATACTGATAACCTATATTACTTTGGAAGTCACTTGGAATTCCCTAACCTACAATTTGAGGTAATGTTTCTCATGACTGGTATTGGGGGTTTTATTAATCTATTGATCTTGAAGGGAACAGTGTCAGTCCAAGTGGCATAATTTCTTTTTATTTATTTTTTTATTTTATATTTTATTTACATTTAAGATGCCATCCCCTTTCCACATTTCCCCTCCCTAGAACACCCCTGTCCCATGCCCCCCTTTCCTTTTTGCTTTTATACGATTTTTTAAAAATGTTAATCAAAGGATTTATAAGTTTGGTAATGCTCAATCAGAAGCATAACACAATACCCAACCTAGATATAAAAACTATCTTTGACTGGTGGAGACATGTGAACATCTGCCTCCATGCCCCCTCTCTCTTTCTCTCTCTCATCACCTAGCTTCTCCTTCATCTTCTCTCCTTGTTCCATCTCTTCCTCTCAGTTCTCTTTCCCACTTAGCTCCTCCTACATATCACTCTTCCTGTTAAAGTAGAACTTTTCTCTCAAAATACAGTTAGAGCATACTTATTCCTAATTGTACCAGTGAGGTACAAGATAGTCCTAATACCCAGTCCATCATTCTGTTGACTAACCAGAACCTCTGTCATCTCTTCTAACTAAAACACTTACTTTTGATCCTGGCTTTTTGGCTTTAGAATGAATGTCAGCCAAAAACCATCTACTCAGATCTTTTCTCTCAAAGTAAATAGCCAGGATTGGTTATGAGACTATAGGTCTTCAACCCCGTCAGAAATCCAGAATGACTGAGTTAACTGAAGTTATGGGAAGCACTAAGCATAGCTTCTAAAACTTAGCCAATTTATAGAGACCACAGAACACCTGAAAAGCCCCTATACTACGGAATGTTGGAGCATCAAATCTTCAGCCTTCTGGTCCAGAATCATCTGACAGACCTTAGTGATGCAGGATTATTAAGGGCTGATTACTCTGGCTAGGCAGTTATAATCAGTCGACTATTCTGCAAGTGTGTCCTTTTCTGGACAGTAATTTGTCTGTAGATGGAGAGAGGCAATTCTTGCCTAGTGGCTGTCACAGCACAACTGGAGTATCTCCAAGGATGCTCAATTTCTTCTTAGAATCCATGACAGGAAGCTGTCAGGAGCAGACAGGTCTCTAATCAGAATGAACATTAATATATAAATATTTGTAGCGTCAGTTCTATGGACTTCTGATGTTTTGAAAACCAACTATCCATGTAAGGTAACCTGGACTGTTGTCTGTTCACTCCTTTCAGCTATTTCTAAATAAAATATGGAAAACACCCTAACAATAAACTCAAAACCATGAATTTGCTATAGTCCCTTAACTCATAGGTTAGCCGTCCCAAATCAGTTAAAAAAGTTAAAAAAGGGCTGGGTCTAGGCCTTGTATTCCTAAATGTGTTATACAGGCACAATGCCCATGAGAGTATCAATATTCATCTCATTTTTATATTAATAAGAGGCTCATACCAATGAAAACCTTAAATTTGAGATCAAAGTAAATTTTGTCGCATTTAAGAAATTATAACTTCATCTTGATAATAATTATACAGATTTCTACCAATAGGTTATGGCTATGCAATAAGTCCTAGCTAATCCCCCCTGTTCCAACAAAACCACTACTTTTCCCTAGAAAGACAGACCATTATTAACCACATTAGTCCCCAAGGTCAGGGAATAGAGGCGCTGACTGTTCTTTAACTTCTTCAAGCTGATTAATGGCATTGAGATTTTACAAGAGGGGTGGGGGGAAGAGTAAGTTGATAAGCCTCTGATGCTGTGTCTTCACTGAATCCAGATGGAATTCCAGGACATCGGAGGTTTGGGCAGGTCTGCTCAGTATGCTTGATGAGTAGATACACCAAGGCTGTGTATTCTGCAATATACAATTCCCAGGACAAGTTTTAGTATCAAGAAAAAAAAAATTTCCCACCCCCAGGGGGCTGACATTTTTTTTTAAAGATGTTGGTTGTGACGACTTTTTTTTTCCGCTTGTTAAAATTGGTTGTATTTATGTTTCAGATTTTATCCCCTTACCCTACTTCCTCCCACCACCCAGAAACCTCCTATCCCATCCCCCTCCTCATGCTTCTATGAGGCAGTGACTGCACCTACCCCCCCCCCACTATCCCCTCCCCGCCCTCACATTCCCCCCCCCACACTGTGTGTTCATTTTTTTTTATGGGACCAAGAAACTCCTCTCCCACCTATGTCTGACAAGGCCATCCTCCCCTACATATACCTCTGGAGTCTTGGGTCCTTCCCTATGTGTTCCCAGGCTGGTGGTTTAGACCCTGGGGGGCTCTGGTTGTTTGGTATTGTTGCTTTCCTCCTGGGGTCACTAACCCTTTCTGCTCCTTCAGTCCTCTCACTAAGTTCTCCATTGGGAAACCCCTGATCATATCAGTGGTTAACTGTGAGCATTGTCCTCTGAGTGTGTTAGTCTTTGGCAGACCTCTAAGGAGACAGCTATATCATGTTCCTCACATTATGCACTTCCAGCCATCCACAACAGTGTTTAGCTTAGGTGGCTGTACAAGGGGTGAATACCCAGGTGGAATGGTCTCCTGATGGCCCCTCCTTCAGTTTCTGTTCCATGTTTTGTTTCCCTATTTGCTCCCTTGAGCATTTTTGTTTCTTGTTCTAAGTAGAACTGAGGCATCCCCTCTTGGTCTTCCTTCTTCATGAGCTTCATGTGGTCTGTGGGTTGAGTCTTCACTAATCCAAGCTTTTGGGCTAACATCCGTGGAGATATGTTTGTGTAACTATCTTCTTTTGGGGTTTTTGGAAGATTACTTTCTTGCTTTTTCTAGGTTGTAGTTTCCCTCCTTGTGTTGGAGTTTTCCACCAATTATTCTTTGAAGTGCTGGATTTGTGTTGAGATACTGTGTAAATTTGGATTTGTCATGGAATATTTTGGTTTCTCCATCAATGATGATTGAGAGTTTGGCTGGGTATAGTAGTCTGGGCTGGCATTTGTGTTCTCTTAGGGTCTGTATGATATTAGTCCAGGATCTTCTGGCTTTTATGGTCTCTGGTGAGAAGTCTGGTGTAATTCTTATAGGTCTGCCTTTATATGTTACTTTACCTTTTTCCCTTACTGCTTTTAGTATTTTTTCTTTGTTTTGTACTTTTAATGTTTTGACTATTATATGGCGGGAAGTATTTCTTTTCTGGTCTAAACTATTTGGAGATCTGTAGGCTTTTTTTTTTTTTTTTTTTTTTTCTACTGCTGAGCTGCATTTAATCAGGTCAAGATTTTAAAACCACTGGCACAGTCTCAAGACGATGACTATCAATGCAGAAGTGCTTCCTGGGTCGCTGCTCACTCTGTTCTCACCCACCAAGTCCCCCAATGAAATCAGGGTTAGTGAACATGGTTTCAGTTCCTAATTTGCCCCTTTACAGATTATTTTTTTTTGTTTGTTTTTTTTAATATTTTTTTTATTAGATCTTTCATTTACACTTCAGATACCATCCCGTTTCCCCATTCCCCCCCCCTTAGAAAACCCCTATCCCATGTCCCCTTTTCCTTTTTGCATTTATACATTTTTTTAAGAAATGTTAATCTTAGGCTTTATGAGTTTGGTATTGTTCAATCAGAGCTGTAACCCACTACCCAACCTAGATATATCAACTATCTTTGACTGGTGGAGATACATGAACATCTGCTTCCCTGTCTCCCCCCTCTATCTCTCTTTCATCACCTAGCTTCTCCTCTCCTTCTTCTTCTCCTCTTCTTACTCCTTTTCTTCCTCTCAGTACTCCTCCCACCTTAGCTCCTCCTACACATCACCCTTCCTGTTAAAAGGAAACTTTTCTCTCAAAATACAGTTAGAGCATAATTATGCCTATTTGTACCAGTGAGGTACAAGATAGTCCTAATACCCAGTCCATCCTTTTGTTGACTAACCAGCACCTCTGTCATCTATCCTAACTAAAACACTTAGTTCTGAACCTGGCTTTTTCCTTGGCTTTAGGATGAATGTCAGCTGATGACCATACACTCAGATCTTTTCTCTCAAAGTAAATAGCTATAAGTTTTCAACCCCGTCAGAAATCCAGAATGACTGAGTTGACTATAATTGTGGGAAGCACAAAGCATAGCTTCTAACACTTAGCCAATTTATAGAGACCTCTGAACACCTGGACACTCGCTCTACTTCAAAACGTTGGAGCATCTGTTCTTCTGCCTTCTGGCCCAGGATCATCTGACAGACCTTAGTGCTGCAGAATTATTAAGGGCTGATTACTCTGTCTTGGCAGATATAATCAGTCGACTATTCTGCAAGTGTGTCCTTTTCTGGACAGTAATTTGTCTGTAGAAGGAAAGTGGCAATTCTTGCCTAGTGGCTGTCTCACCACAACTGGAGTAACTCCAAGGATGCTCAATTTCTTCTTAGAATTTAACATAGGAAGCTGTCCGGAGCAGACAGGTCTCTAATGAAAATGAACATTAATACTGAAATGTTTGTCATGTCAATTCTAAGGATTTCTGATGTTTTGAAAACCAGCTATCCATGTAAGGTAATCTGGACTGTTGCCTGTTAACTCCACTCAGCTATTTCTGAATAAAACATAGAGAACACCCTTATAATAAACTCCAAGTCATGAATTTGCTATAGTCCCTTAACTCACAGGCTGACCATCTCAAATCAGTTAAAAAAGTTAAAGAAGGACTGGGTCTAAGCTTTGTATTCCTAAGTGTGTTATACTGGTACAATGCCTATGAGAGTAACAATATTCATCTCACTCTTATATCACTAAGAAGCTCATGCCAATGAAAACCTTAAAATTTGTAAACAAAGTAAATTGGTGCCATTTAAGAATTTATATCTTCATCTTGATATTAATTATACAGATTTCTACTAATAGGTTATGGCTATGCAATAAACCCTAGCTAATCCTCTCTATTCCGACAAAACCACTACTTTTCCCTAGGGAGACAGCCCAACATTTACCACCTTAGTCCCCATGCCCAGGGAATAGGGGCGCTGACTCATCATTAGCTTCTTCAAGCTGATTATGGGCGTTGAGATATTAGAAGAGGAGTGGGGGGGAGAGCAAGTTGACAATCCTCTGATGCTGTGTCTTCGCTGCCTCCAGATGGAATTCACGGACCTCAGAGGTTTGAGCAGGTCTGCCCAGCTTGCTTGTTGAGTAGATACACCAAGGCTGATCATTCTGCAATATACAATTCTCAAAACAAATTTTAGTATCAAGATAGTTTTTTTTTTTTAAAAAAGAGGGCTGACATTTTATTAAGAATGTTGGTTCTAACCGCTTTTCTATTTTTCCCCTCTTTTATTGGATATAATATTTACATTTCAAATTTTATCCCCTTAACATATTTCCCCCACCACCCAGGAACCCCTTATCCCATCCCCCCTCCTCCTGCCTCTATGTAGGTGTTTACCCACCTACCCCCAGCCTCCCTCCCCCCCTCAGATCCCCCCCTCAGTGCTCAGCCTTCAGGGTACCAATGATCTTGTCTCCCACCTATGCCCAACAGGGCCATCCTCCCCTACATATACAGCTGGAGTCATGTGTCTCTCCCTATGTGCTCCTGGGCTGGTGGTTTAGACCCTGGGGAGCTCTGGCTGGTTGGTATTCTTGCTCTCCTCACAGGGCCACCAGCCCTTAAGGTTCACGGTTCCTTCAATTTACTCTCTAACTCCTCCATTGGGAACTTTGATCAGATTAATGGATAGCTGTGGGTATCTGTCTCTGGGTATGTCCGACTCTGAGAGACCTCTAAGGAGACAGCCTTATCAGGCTGCTGTCAGCTTTCCCATCCTGACATCCCTATCAGCATCTATTTTTGGTGACTGCCTATGGAATGAATACCCAGACACAATGGTCTCCCTACAACCCCCCCATCAGATTCTGACCCACACTTTGTCTCCATATTTGCTCCCTTGGTTATTTAGTTACTCCTTCTAAGAAAGACCTAGGCATCCTCACTTGTTCTTTCTTCTTCATGAGCTTCGTGTCGTCTGGTAGTTGAATCTTTGTTGTTTCAAACTTTTGGGCTAATCTCCGCTTATCAGTGAGTAAATACCATGTGTGTTCTTTTGTGATTGGGTTACCTCACTCAGGATGATATTTTCTAGATCCATCCATTTACCTAAGAATTTCTCGAATTCACTATTTTTAATAGCTGAGTAATATTCCATTGTGTAAATGTACCACATTTTTTGTATCCATTCCTCTGTTGAAGGGCATCTGGGTTCTTTCCAGCTTCTGGCTATTATAAATAGGGCTGCTATGAACATAGTGGAGCATATGTCTTTGTTATTTGTTGAGGCATTTTCTGGGTATATACCCAGAAGTGGTATAGCTGGGTCCTCAGGTAGTGCTATGTCCAATTTTCTGAGGAACCGCCAGACTG
Organism: Arvicanthis niloticus; assembly: GCF_011762505.2. Taxonomy (NCBI): domain Eukaryota; kingdom Metazoa; phylum Chordata; class Mammalia; order Rodentia; family Muridae; genus Arvicanthis; species Arvicanthis niloticus. Next base: position 122,409,986 of record NC_047679.1, read on the forward strand.
ACTTCCAAAGTGGTTGTACCAGCTTGCAACCCCACCAACAATGCAGGAGTGTTCCTCTTTCTTCACATCCTCGCCAGCATCTACTATCACCTGAGTTTTTGATCTTAGCCATTCTGACTGGTGTGAGGTGGTATCTCAGTGTTGTTTTGATTTGCATTTCCCTGATAACTAAGGATGTTGAGCATTTCTTAAGGTGCTTCTCGGCCATTCGAGTTTCCTCAGTTGAGAATTCTTTGTTTATCTCTGTACCCCATTTTTAATGGGGTTATTTTGTTGTTTGGCGTCTAATTTCTTGAGTTCTTTGTAAATATTAGATATTAGCCCCCTATCAGATGTAGGATTGGTAATGATCTTTTCCCAATCTGTTGGTTGCCGTTTTGTCTTGTTGACAGTGTCCTTTGCCTTACAGAAGCTTTGCAATTTGATGAGGTCCCATTTGTCGATTCTTGATCTTAGAGCATAAGCCATTGGTGTTCTGTTCAGGAACTTTTCCCCTGTGCCTAGGTATTCGAGGGTCTTCCCCAACTTCTCTTCTAATATTTTCAGTGTACCTGGCTTTATGTGAAGGTCCTTTATCCACTTGGAGTTGAGCTTTGTGCAAGGAGATAAGAATGGATTAATTTGCATTCTTCTACATGTTGACCTCCAGTTGAGCCAGCACCACTTGTTGAAAATGCTGTCCTTTTTCCACTGGATGAATTTAGCTCCCTTGTCAAATATCAAGTGATCATAGGTATGCGGGTTCATTTCTGGGTCTTCAATTCTGTTCCATTGATTGTCCTTTCTGTCTCTGTACCAATACCAAGCAGTTTTTATCACTACTGCTCTGTAGTACAGTTTGAGGTCTGGAATGGTGATTCCCCCAGAGGTTCTTTTATTGTTGAGAATAGTTCTCGCTATCCTAGGTTTTTTGTTATTCCAAATGAATTTGTAAATTGCTCTTTCTATCTCTATGAGGAATTGATTTGGAATTTTGATGGGTATTGCATTGAATCTGTAGATTGCTTTTGGCAGGATAGCCATTTTTACTAAATTAATCCTGCCAATCCAGGAGCATGGGAGATCTTTCCGTCTTCTGAGATGTTCTTCAATTTCTTTCTTGAGAGACTTGAAGTTCTTGTCATACAGATCTTTCACTTGCTTTGTTAGATTCACTCCAAGATAATTTATTTTATTCGTGGCTATTGTGAAGGGTGTCATTTCCCTGATTTCTTTCTCTGCCTGTTTATCCTTTGAGTAGAGGAAGGCTACTGATTTGTTTGAGTTGATTTTATATCCAGCCACATTGCTAAAGTTGTTTATCAGGTTTAGGAGTTCTCTGGTGGAAGTTTTAGGTTCACTTAAGTATACTATCATATCATCTGCAAATAGTGAAATTTTGACTTCTTCCTTTCCTATCTGTATCCCTTTGACTTCCTTTTGTTGTCTAATTGCTCTAGCTAAGACTTCCAGTACTATACTGAATAGGTAAGGTGAGAGTGGGCAGCCTTGCCTAGTCCCTGATCTTAGTGGGATTGCTTCAAGTTTCTCTCCATTTAGTTTGATGTTGGCTACTGGCTTGCTGTATATTGCTTTTACTATGTTTAGATATGGGCCTTGTATTCCTGATCTTTCCAAGACTTTTAACATGAAGGGATGTTGAATTTTGTCAAATGCTTTCTCAGCATCTAGTGATATGACCATGTGGTTTTTCTCTTTGAGTTTATTTATGTAGTGGATTACATTGATGGATTTCCGAATATTGAACCATCCCTGCATTCCTGGGATAAAGCCTACTTGATCTTGATGGATAATTGTTTTGATGTGTTGTTGGATTCGGTTTGCGAGAATTTTATTGAGTATTTTTGCATCAATATTCATAAGAGAGATTGGTCTGTAGTTCTCTTTCTTTGTTGGGTCTTTCTGTGGTTTAGGTATGAGTGTAATGGTAGCTTCATAGAATGAATTGGGTAGTGTTCCTTCTGTTTCTATTCGATGGAATAACTTGAAGAGGATTGGTATTAGGTCTTCCTTGAAGGTCTGAAAGAATTCTGCACTGAAACCATCTGGCCCCGGACATTTTTTGGTGGGAAGATTTTTAATGACTGTGTCTATTTCTTTAGGCGTTATGGGACTGTTTAGGTGGTTTATCTGCTCCTCATTTAACTTTGGTACCTGGTATCTATCTAGAAAATTGTCCATTTCCTCCAGATTTTCCAATTTTGTTGAGTATAGGCCTTTGTAGTAGGATCTGATAATTTTTTTAATTTCCTCTGTTTCTGTTGTTATGTCTCCCTTTTCAGTTCTGATTTTATTCATTTGAATGCTGTCTCTGCGCCCTTTGGTTAGTCTGGCTAAGGGTTTGTCTATCTTGTTGATTTTCTCAAAGAACCAGCTCCTGGTTTTGTTGATATTTTGTATAGTTCTTTTTGTTTCGACTTGGTTGATTTCAGCCCTGAGTTTGACTATTTCCTGCCGTCTACTCCTCTTGGGTATACTAGCTTCTTTTTGTTCTAATGCTTTCAGGTTTGCTGTCAAGTTGTTGATGTATGCTCTTTCCACTTTCTTTTTGTGAGCACTTAGAGCTATGATTTTTCCTCTTAGTACTGCTTTCAATGAGTCCCACATGTTTTGATATGATGTGTCCTCATTTTCATTTAAATCTAAAAAGTCTTTAATTTCTTTCTTAATTTCTTCCTTGACCAAGTTATCATTGAGTAGAGCATTGTTCAGTTGCCAAGTGTATATCGGTTTTCTTATGTTTTTGTCCATGTCAAAGACAAGTCTTAATCCATGGTGGTCTGATAAGGTGCTGGGGATTATTTCAATCTTTTTGTATCTGTTGAGGCCTGTTTTGTGACCAATTATATGGTCTATTTTCGAGAAGGTAACATGAGGTGCTGAGAAGAAGGTGTATTCTTTTGTTTTAGGATGAAATGTTCTATAGATGTCAGTTAAGTCCAATTGGTTCATAACTTCTGTTAGTTTCATTGTGTCTCGATGGGTGTTGAAATCTCCCACTATTATTGTGTAGGGTGCAATGTATGTTTTAAGTTTTAGTAAAGTGTCTTTTATGTATGTGGGTGCCCTTACATTTGGGGCATAGATGTTGAGAATTGCAAGTTCCTCTTGGTACATTTTTCCTTTCATGAATATGAAGTGTCCTTCTTTATCTTTTTTGATTATTTCTGGTTGAAAACTGATTTTATTTGATATTAGAATCGCTACTCCAGCTTGTTTCTTGGGACCATTTGCTTGGTAGATTGTTTTCCAACCTTTTACTTTGAGGTAGTGTCTGTCCTTTCCACAGAGGTGCATTTCCTGAATGCAGCAAAATGTTGGGTCCTGTTTACGTATCCAGTCTGATAGTCTATGTCTTTTTACTGGAGAACTGAGTCCATTGATATTAAGAGATATTAAGGAAAAATGAGTGTTGTTTCCTGTTATTTTTGTTATTGGCAGTGGAGATATGTTTGTGTATCTACCTTCTTTTACGGTTTTTGGAAGATTACTTTCCTGCTTTTTCCAGGTTTTAGTTTCCCTCCTTGTGATGGAGTTTTCCACCAATTATCCTTTGAAGTGCTGGGTTTGTGTTGAGATACTGTGTAAATTTGGATTTGTCATGAAATATTTTGGTTTCTCCATCAATAATGATTGACAGTTTTGCTGGGTATAGTAGTCTGGGCTGACATTTATGTTCTTTTAGGGTCTGTATGATATCAGTCCAGGATCTTCTGGCTTTTATGGTCTCTGGTGAGAAGTCTGGTGTAATTCTTATAGGTCTACCTTTATATGTTACTTTGCCTTTTTCCCTTACTGCTTTTAGTATTTTTTCTTTGTTTTGTACATTTGATGTTTTGACTATTATGTGGCGGGAAGTATTTCTTTTCTGGTCTAAACTATTTGGAGTTCTGTAGGCTTCTTGTATATTTATGGACATCTCTTTCTTTAGGTTAGGGAAGTTTTCCTCTATAATTTTGTTGAGAATATTTACTGGTCCTTTAAGTTGGGAGTCTTCCCCCTCATCTATTCCTATTATCCTTAGGTTTGGCCTTCTCATTGTGTCTTGGATTTCTTGTATATTTTGGGTTAGTAGCTTTTTGTATTTTGCATTTTCTTTGACAGTTGTGTCAATGTTTTCCATGGTATCTTCTGCACATGAGATTCTCTCTTCCATCTCTTGTATTCTGTTGGTAATACTTGTATCTATGACTCCTGATCGTTTTTTTAAGTTTTCTATCTCCAGGGTGTTCTCCCTTTGTGATTTCTTTATTGTTTCTACTTCCGTTTTTAGATCCTGCATGGTTTTGTTTAATTCCTTCTCCCGTTTGGTTTCATTTTCTTGTAATTCCTTAAGGGATTTTTGTGTTTCCTCTCTAAGGGTTTCTATCTGTTCTTTGAGAGTGTTATTTATGTCTTTCTCAAAGTCCTCTATCATCATCATGAGAAGTGATTTTAATTCTGAATCCTGCTTTTCTGGTGTGATGGGGTGTTCAGGGCTTGCTATGATGGGGGAACTGGGTTCTGATGATGCCATGTAACTTTGTTTTCTGTTGCTTACGTTCTTGCGCCTGCCTTTTGCCATCTGGTTAATTCTAGTGCTACCTGTACTTCTGTCTCTGATTGAAGCCTGTCTTTCCAGTTGTCTCTCTTTTGTTTGGTCTTCTAGGAGTCCAGATGTCTTTGTGATTTTTTCCAGCTGCCCTGATTACAGTGGTATCTCTAGGATGCCTCAGGATATGGTGCCTGCAAGGTAGCAGTCCAGCTAGATGTCTGCTGTTCTGGGTGCGGTGTCTCCTCTTGGATATCTCAGGGTATGTTGTCTGACACTCTGAGTTCAGTTGTTCCTCTGTGGCTCTGGGTTGAGCGGACCTTCCAGTATGTCTCAGGTGGAATCGGGGGTCCACACAACTGCAGACCTGGTAGAGGTCTGGTCTGGGACTCAGACCCTGCAGGCCTCAGACCGGAGGGGGGGGCGAGCAGCAGAAGGAGCGTGCTAGCGCTGGCTATGGGTTCTATGGATCCCCCAGAATGTGTCTGGGGGGCTCCTGGGTGCACTTACCCGCAGGCCTCAGACTGCAGGATGGGCGAGCAGCAGAAGGGGCGTGCTAGCGCTGGCTATGGGTTCTATGGATCCCCCCAGAATGTGTCTGGGGGGCTCCTGGGTGCACTCACCCGCAGGCCTCAGACTGCAGGAGGGGCGAGTGGCGGAAGGGGCTTGCTAGCGCTGGCTATGGGTTCTTTGGATCCCCCAGAATGTGTCTGGGGGGCTCCTAGGTGTACTCACGCGCAGGCCTCAGACTGCAGGAGGGGCGAGCCGAGGAAGGGGCGTGCTAGCTCTGGCTATGGGTTCTATGGATCCCCCAGAATGTGTCTGGGGGGCTCCTGGGTGCACTTACCCGCAGGCCTCAGACTGCAGGAGGGGCGAGCGGCGGAAAGGGCTTGCTAGCGCTGGCTATGGGTTCTTTGGATCCCCCAGAATGTGTCTGGGGGGCTCCTAGGTGTACTCACTCGCAGGCCTCAGACTGCAGGAGGGGCGAGCGGCAGAAGGGGCTTGCTAGCGCTGGCTATGGGTTCTATGGATCCCCCAGAATGTGTCTGGGGGGCTCCTAGGTGCACTCACTCGCAGGCCTCAGACTGCAGGAGCTGTAGGCTTCTTGTATATTTATGGACATCTCTTTCTTTAGGTTAGGGAAGTTTTCCTCTATAATTTTGTTGAAGATATTTACTGGTCCTTTAAGTTGGGAGTCTTCCCCCTCATCTATACCTATTATCCTTAGGTTTGGCCTTCTCATTGTGTCTTGGATTTCTTGTATATTTTGGGTTAGTAGCTTTTTGTATTTTGCATTTTCTTTAACAGTTGTGTCAATGTTTTCCATGGTATCTTCTGTACATGAGATTCTCTCTTCCATCTCTTGTATTCTGTTGGTGATACTTGTGTCTATGACTCCTGATCTTTTTTTTAGGTTTTCTATCTCCAGGATATTGTCCCTTTGTGATTTTTTTATTGTTTCTACTTCCATTTTTCGATCCTGCATGGTTCTGTTTAATTCCTTTTCCAATTTGGTTGCATTTTCTTGCAATCCCTTAAGGGATTTTTGTGTTTCCTCTTTAAGTGTTTCTATCTGTCTACCAGTGCTCTCCTTAAGTTCTTTGAGAGTGTTATTTATGTCTTTTGTAAAGCCCTCTATCATCATCATGAGAAGTGATTTTAATTCTGATTCCTGCTTTTCTGGTGTGATGGGGTATTCAGGGCTTGCTCTGATGGGGGAGCTGGGTTCTGATGATGCCATGTAACTTTGTTTTCTGTTGCTTACGTTCTTGCTCTTGCCTTTTGCCATCTGGTTAACTCTAGTGCTGCCTGTACTTGCTGTCTCTGACTGAAGCCTGTCTTTCCAGTTATCTAGCTTGTGTCTGATCTCCTAGGGGTCCAGATGTCTCTGTGATCTTTTCCAGCTGAACTGATTACAGTGGTACCTCTAGGATGCCTCAGGATATGGTGCTTCCAAGGTAGTAGTCCAGCTAGGTGTCTGCTGTTCTGGGTGCAGTGTCTCCTCTAGAATATCTCAGGATATGTTGTCTGACGCTCTGAGTTCAGTTGTTCCTCTATGGCTCTAGGTTGAGTGGACCTTCCAGTATGTCTCAGGTGGAATCCGGGGTCCACACAACAGCAGACCTGGCAGAGGTCTGATCCAGGCCTCAGATCTGAGAACTAGTTTCTAAGACACTGTCCAAGTTAGAGAGCCTGGGATCCCTGCTTCCTCTGGGTTCTTGGAGGTTGGGGACAGAGCTGCCACCCAAGATCTGCTAAGTGCTCTGGCCCAGACCAGAAGGAACCAGTGTTCCAGGCCGGGAGTGACTTCCTGGGTCCTTGTGGGTCCCAGTTACTCCCTGTTTAGGGTGGGCCCTGCTGTCTGCTTACCTAAGATACTGCCTGAGTTAGAGCGCCTGGGATCCCTGCTTCCTCTGGGTTCTTGGAGGTTGGGGGCAGAGCTGCCACCCAAGATCTGCTCAGTGTTCTGGCCCAGACCGGAAGGGGCATAATTTCTTTTTAGATTATATATAAATACATATATATTTACATATACTCAGTGTTATGTATACTTTTTCTAACTTTGAAATAATCTAATTCTTTGAAGCTTTATCAAACAACCTTAGTGTCACTAGTCTCTAGTCCCTCCTTCTCCCTCTGTGTTGACCTCCCTTCTTCCTCCCCAGGTGGAGCTCTCTCCCTGATATTCTGATATTCCATTTCCCATTTTATAGCCTGTTATTCCCTTTCTAAAATCCTCCCCCTCACTCCCCCCCCTCTCTCACACACACACACCACACACACACAAAATCATCTGGTAGTCCATATATATTTTTCTGGTTTCTGTGGTTATACCATGTGCTATACTCACATCTGAGAATTTGAAGCTAGGAATAACAGATAAGCAAGAAAATGCAGAGTTTTTCTTTCTGGTTCTGGATTACTCCACTCATCTTGAGTTTTTATTAAATACTGAAACTCACTTATACTTTCAAATGAACTTCAATAATCTACCAATTTTGCACATAACAATTATACATATCTTGGAGCATATTCTCATATTTTAGCTTATTAATATAATATCTTTCATAAAATGATAAATAATATTTCTATATTTTTATATCTTTATTATGCAGTCTTAAGTTCTGATTATTCATAAAATATACTGTAGGCTATTCTAAACTATTGTTCCCACACCTTGCTTTAAAGTACCAAATCTTATCCTTCTATGTGATTTTGATATTATTATCTAACATCTTTGTTAATGTTACTTGTGTTTATGTGTGTATGTATGTGCAGGGACATTGTGGTGTATGCATATATATATGTTTAAGTGTATGTACTCATGCATGAGCATGGAGGCCATAGAAGGGTATTAAGTATTTTTTTATTAAGTACTGTTTTATTCCTTTGATACAGGGGATCTCACAAAATCTGGTTATGATGATGACTGTAACCCTAATATATCGTACAGTCTCTGACTCCACCAGCACTAGCATTACAGATTTATTTGTGACCATGATCAGCTTTTTATGTGGGTGCTGGAGATTTGAACTCAGATCCTCATGCTTATGCAGCAGGTACTCTTACCTGTTGATTGATCTCTGCATCACAGTATCAGTGTATTAAAATTATTTTTTAAAATTTTAGTGAAGGAGATTAAACTCGGGTCCTTGTGATTACTAGGCAAGTACTCTACCACTGAGTCACATTCTCCCAATATCAATGTATTTTAATTGTCTAAATATTAACAAGTAAGGAGCATGAATTGAGAGAAACTAATCAATTCTAACTAGGAATTATTTTTTACAGAATGTGAACAATTAATCATATAATTAAGCTGTATCTGATTATTCAATGAAAATGATGGTGTTCACTATGTAATCATATATTTTTAAAAATTTGATGGTAAACTCTTATTAACATTATATATTCTCTAGAGTGTTTTACTTCCTAATATCATTAGCTTACTGTCCATTATTGACATTCTTTGTAGGTCTTTGGGTTGTTTTACTTTCAATTCATTACTACATGTGGAAAGCACCTCTGTGTATACTGTGAATGACATTTTCACATCTTTTCCTTGAAATCACAAAAATTTCCCATAACATTTGATTATTAATTCTGTCACAATGTTCTCCTCATAGTTCTTCTGCTGACACTGATTGTTTGGAATATTTTACTTTTAAATAAAGTATAAGGTAGGTGGCCTTTTCCAGTTGAGGGATATTTTGCTTTATTATTTTTCCTGTTATTTTTTTATTGATTAATTTTGTTCTCTGATAACTTCACACTCTTATATAATGTCTTCTGATTACTTTCTCTATCCTACCTGTTCTTTTCTTCCTCATATCCGAATCAACCATCCCTTTTGCCACTAACAATACCAGATTCATGACTTTCGGTTATTTTATAATCCCTTTAACCAGGACCATCTGGGTGATCACTGAACTTGAAGTATCCATTAGATTATAGTGGGGTCACAAGTTGAAACACAAATGAAGACAATGATTCTCCCCTCCCTGAATCAATCAGTAGCATATAGCCCCAGGACTAAGAGGTGTGGCCTCCTGAGAAGTTCCACCATTTGTCTCTGGGCCACTTTTTGTGCTGAACCTGTGCAGGCATCCAAAGCTGCCATGGGAAAGTAAATGCAATGGTTGTGTCCTGCCCAGGAGATTAGAGATTTTCTTGTTTATAATATCAGGAACAAGAGTTAGTTAGTAATTTATACCATTTTTCAATCTAAGTTTTGGAAAAAATTTGAAGATATAAATCAAGAAGTTATGGATCTTCCCTTATAACCCTCTATTTTGTTGTGATATTAAAATATAGCTGCTCATGTAATCTTTGATAGAAAAATACAAAGTTGATTTTTGTAAATAGGCATTGTTGTGACAATTATCACATTTTATCATGTGTCTAGAAATTTATCATACTGTTATTGCAGTTTATTTTTAAGATTACATGGATGGTGACATTTAAATACAAAACAAAAGGAATAAAAGTAAGGCTTCCATTAAACATATTATAAAAGTGATAATAAATGAAAGTGTATAGTGCTGGCATAAGAATCAACAAGTAGATAAAATGGTCGTTTTCCCTAAATAGATTGAGAAAAATTATGAACTGTTTATAATTCCTAAAATAATGATATTTTCTTTCTAGTTTATTATATTATTTCTATTGTGAATTAATGTATTTTCAGTGTATTTAACTTATTGCTGGTATGTAAGAAAAATATGGATTCACATATTATTTATCTTACAACACATATAACTGAACTACCTTCATAATCCCCATCATTTTCAGTTAATTATAGGAGTATGGTCATATCATCTACTAAATGGAACCATTGAAATGTTCAAGCCAAGCCACTGGTACCATAGTATAATCCTTTAAGACTATGTTAAATACATCCTCCAAGTTTCGACAGCCTACTAGAAATGTGATTTGCTTATGTAATTATTGTATATTACAGAAGCAGATAGTCTTTCATAATGAAGACATTCCTGATCTAAGCTGCTGAAGGCCTTAAAATATTTGGCCTAGCCCCCTGTTGTCACTTCCTTTATGACCAGAACAGATTGCATAACTGTTGTTTTTGTCTTCTTAACTGTTACAATTCCTTTATCAGTAAAATGTAGATGATAAGTATGATGATTAATTAAAAGATATAAATGATATACAATGTTGCCAGCCTTACACAAAAGACTAAGTATACAGAATAATAATTTTAAGAATGCAGTATAATAGTTCAGATAAAAGTTGTCTAGAAATGAGATTGGATACATGATTACTTCTTGGTTGTTAAGTGAATATATTCTAAATAGGTACCTAACATTTTAGCATTAAATATGCCTTGTTAATTGCATGAGTTATTGCATATTTGCATTTGCATCCACAAATTTGCAGATAAATGGATGTAGTTAGAAAAAATTATCTTGGATAATACAACACATACGCAAAAGACAAATACATTATGTTTTCTCTTTTATGTGAATGTTAGCAGTTAAATAAATGATAACTAAGCTACAATCTGTAGAACCATAGAGTTTAGAGTGAGGAGCTAGGTATAAAGTAAGGGACTGGGAGGAGATGAAGTTCTTGCTAGAAAAAGGAAATAGAATAATTATGAGATTAGATGAGGGAGGGAATATGGGACGAGAAAACTAAAGTTAAGAGATATTTTAGTGTTAGTCTGGAAACCTAATACAGTAAAGGCTTTCCAAAATATATACATATATGAAAGTGATCTAAATGAAATTGTCAAATAACAGGGGAGACAGAGCCCCAGTTGAACATCTCTTGTGCCAAATGAAGCTTCCAATACTGGGAATGGGTTAAACCTAATTGAGTTATTGGTTACAGGAACCCCCAAACAACCCAGGCTGTTGCCAAGGATATAGGTTGCTCTCCAGAAACTGAAAGAAGATAATACCTACATAACACTTTGAACACAGAGATGTCAAAGATGCTTTATTTATGGCTCATTCCATGAGATGAAACCCATACTTGATGATGCTTGGGTCACTACGAATCTGGAATGTTCAGGGCCCTAGGGGAAAACTGTATACTACTGTGCTAATAAAGGAACATAGCAATAAAATGACTCCTAATTACACTTTGCTATACTCATAGATCAGTGACTTCCTCAGCTATCAGCAGAGATTTCTCTTTCAAATGATGTAAACATAGAGACCCACAGCCAGACAATATACAGAGAGTGAGAGACCTTAGAACACTCAATCCTAAATAGGATGTATCCATCAAATTTCTCTTCTCAAAGCTCAGAAAACCTTATGGAAGAAAAGGTGGAAAGAGTGGAAGAGCCAGAGGGGATAGAGGACACCAAGGAAACAAGGCCGTTTAAACATAGTAGAGAAGATTCACATAAGGACACATAGACTGAAGTAGCATATACAGTGTCTGCAATGATCTATACTAGATGAGATCCCAGAAATGAAAGAAGTGGATACATGCTCTAACCCCTAAGCCAGAAGCAATCTCCAATTGCTAAGCATTGTAAACAAAAATTTAGTTTTCTTCAAGGGGAACTCGCTAGGAAAACAAACTACTCTTAAGGATAGGTCATGTGCCCAGCAGTAGATGGCCCAAGAAACACCCAAGGGCATCTCTGACAGTTCCTTGACTCATAATTCTGTATGTCAGGGTTTTGTTTTTGTTTGTTTGCTTGTTTGGGTTCTTTTCTCTTTGTAAATTTTTATTTTTTTATTTTAATTTTAGTTCATTTATTTTAATTTTTTTTATGTATTTAGATCCCAATACTACCCCCCTTCACAATGTTGCTCCACATACACTCACTCCATTTCACCTCTGAAAGGGTGCCTTCCCCCATGGGTATCTTCTATTCTGGTGCATCAAGTCTCTACAGGATTAGTCACATCCTTCCCCACTGAGGTCAGACAAGGCAGTCCTCTGCTGCATATGTGCAGGAGAGGGCTGTATATGCTCTTTGGTTGGTAGCTCAGTCTCTGGAAGCTCCCAGGGGATCAAGGTTAGTTGACATTGTTGGGGTTGCCATCACCTTCAGGGCCTTCAATCTTTCCCCCGACTCTTCCATAGGAGTCCCAATCTCCATCCAATGTTTGTGCGTGGATATCTGCATCTGTTTTAGTCAGCTGCTGGGTAGAGCCTCTCAGAGGACAGCCATGCTAGACTCCTGTCTGCAAGCTCAGCATAGCAATATTAATAGTGCCAGGGATTGGTGCTTGCCTATGGGATTGTTCTTAAGTTGGCTCAGTCACTGGTCAGCCACTCCCTTAGCTTCTACTCAATTATTGTGCCTGTATTTATTTTAGACCTGGCCAAGTTTGGGTCAAAAGGTTTTTTTTTGGGGGGGGAGGGTATAAGCATCCCTCCACTGGGGGTCCTGTCTGGCTATTGGAGGTGGTCTCTTCAGGTTCCATATTCCCACTGTTTGGCATTTTGGCTGAGGTAATTAATTCACATTCTGCTCCCCCACCCAGGTTCTTTCTTCCCTCTGCCTCTCATGACTACTTTGTTTCCTCTTCTAAGTGTGATTAAAGCATCCTCTCCATCCTGGGAGCATCATCACCTCTCTGGGAGTTACTAGAGATTCCTCACACCCCTGGAAGCTGCATATTGCCATTCATTTTCCTGGCCCTCTGGGCCTCTCTCCTGTCTCTTCCCATACCTGGTTCTGTCCCCCTATTCCTTTCCCCCTCCTCACCCCCACCCAGGTCCCTCATTCCCTCTGCCTCTCATGACTACTTTGTTTCCCCTTCTAAGTAGGATTGAAGCATCCTCATTTGGGCCATCCATCTTATTTACCTTCTTTGGGTCTGTGGGGGTATATCATGGGTATTCTGTACTTTTTAGCTAATATTCACTTATCAGTGAGTACATACCATGAATATCTTTTTGGGTTTGGGTTCCCTTACTCAGGATAGTATTCTATAGTTCCATCCATTTGACTGCAAAATTTATAATATCCTAGTTTTTAATAGCTGAATAGTATTCCATTTTGTAAATGTACCACATTTTTAAATTCATTCTTTGGTTGAGGGACATCTTGATTGTTTCTAGTTTCTGGCTATCACAAATAAAGCTGCTTTGAACATAGTGGAGCATGTGTCCTTGTGATATGGTGGACCACCTTTTGGGTATATGCCCAAAAGAGGTATAGCTGAGTTTTTCAGGTAGGATTATTTTCAATTTTCTGAGAAAATGCCCAATTGATTTCCAGAGTGATTGTACAAGTATGCAATCCCACCAACAATGGAGGAGTGCTCCCCTCACTCCACATTCTAATAAACACAAAAAGTCAATATAAAGATGGAACATTAAAACAAATTAGCAATGATTCAAAATTACAGATGTAAGTTGATCATTCAAATGACATTTGCCAAATTTGGCCTATATGATTGGCAAACAAAGACGAAATTTAATTTTTTAATTATAATTCTATGTTGTTGATAGGCTGAATTTGGGAGTACAAAACACAAATTAATAGAGTTATTCTATATAATTATGTGGGGAAAGCCTGCTATGGAGAAAGAAATTTAATGTGATACTTTCTAGAAAAAAAAAAGCTTTTCAAATACTCTTTCCTCTGCTTCTCACTAGACTGATTATGCATTTGTTTCAGCATGGAGAGACATGGATGTCTGTTCTTAATTCATTTAACATTAAGGCAGGATGGTGGGAATATCTTTAGCAGAATAGATTTTACTGTTTTACATAGTGTTACATTTATAATTAAAAATAAAGTAATTCTAAAGGAAACATGAATGTTTTGTTGGATATTTTAACCATTTACATAAGTTTTCTAAGACAAAGGCAGTCTTATTTACCTAAGGGAGTTTAAAAAGTAAGTAGTTCTAGGCTAATAATAGATAACATGGAAAATAACAATGCTTCTGGAGTATATTTATCTATGTATAAAACACCCAAGAGAAGACTAATTTATTTAAATCTTAATAATGGGATCAATGTTATATGTTATGATTTCTCAAGATCAAATAAATCAACATATTATAATTAGGGGTATAGCTTTTCCTACCATGAATGCTCAAGACCCTGGTTTGATCTCTAACACTACCAGGAAAATAACAGCAACACAAAAGTGAAACCAAATAAGCCAACATATGTGAAAACCTGTGCAGTAATGAAAACTTCACAGAGAAAAAGGATACATGATATTATAAAAATATATTTAGTATGTATTTGAAAAATTAATAGTATGCTGGATTTCTTTTGAAAATGTATCTAAATACTTCCTAGCTTTTAAACAATAAAGCATTTATAACTAAAATAATCAATATTTCATGTAGCCAAACTTTCTTTTCCATGAAGTGCATCCAGGGTAGTATATTAGCATTGCTCTCTTCATTTTAGAAGAAGATAGAAGAAGAAATGTCCTAAAGATATTACTTTCATGAGACTCATTTACTATTTTTGCTCATTCACAACTGCAAAGTGGAGGCTGGGAGATGGCTCAGTGTTTAAGACCACTTGTTCTTGCTCTGCAAGACTTGAGTTGGTTCCTAGAACTCATATTAGCTGGCTCACACTGTCTGGTACTCCAGCTCTTATCTTAGAAACCTAACAAAAATACATTCATACAACCGGGTATTAACTCCAAAACAGACAGAAATTTCCCTGAAATTGTATTATGAAACTGTTAAAGTTTGAGATTTGCACCTTTTAAAAATGGAGCCTTAATTTCACAACACATGATATAATACCATTTGCCCTAGTTTGTTTTCTATACTCTGTCCTAGTGCTCAGAGAAACAAAACAAAAAATAAAAACAGAAAAACAAGCAAACAAACAAACAGCCCCTTAACTTCAGAAAGAAAGAGTTTAATCTTACGGGTTAGAGTGAGTCATCAAAGGACACCAGAATAGGACTCAAGCAGGATTCTGGAGTCAGGAAGTGAAGCAGAGCCCATGGAGGAACACTTATTTACTGGCTTGTTCCCTAGTGCTAATTCATCTTCTTTTCACATACAACCTGAAGCTACCTGTTCTGGATTAGTAGCACTAAGACAGTGATCTGGGTCCTTCCCACAAAAATCATCAATCAAGAAAATGTTCCACAGACATTCCCACAGTCATTTTGGATAATGATAAATTTTCAGTTGAGGTTTCTGCTACCCAGGTACCTCTAATTTGTGTCAAGTTGAAATAAACTAGCTTGCTCATCATCCATGGAAACTAAAGAGAGAGATTAATTAAAGCATACAAAAAACAAGTCTAGTCTATTATATGCCCATGGTGTGCCAGCATATCAAGGAAGCTGGAAAACAATAGGTCTCAGTGGATTTCAGTGTTTAAATACATAGCAACATTCTATGAAGTGTTTCCATGTAAAATATGTGGGCTGATAGGTGATTACTTGAGCCAAACAAAGAACAACAAAGCACAAATGTTTCTGTGAATTCTGTTATCATATTTGGAATCTTGTCAAGGGAAAAGGAATGGAATATTATGAGTGGAAGATTTTTCAGTTATATTTTTAATATGTTTTTTACTGGTTTGCTAGTTAAGGAACATCACATTAAAATATTATTGAACAAAGGGAAAATATTCAACTTCATCTGGGAAAACAAAAACCCCATAATAGCTAAAACAATCTTGAATAATAGAACTTTCAAGGATATCACCATCCCTGATTTCAAGCTGTACTACAGAGCAATAGTAATAAAAACTGCATGGTATTGGCATAAAAACAGACCCATTGAACAATGCAATTGAATCAAAGATACAGATATAAATTCCTACACCTGATTTTTGATAAAGTCTTAAATACACAATGGAAAAAAGAGACCATCTATAAATAAATGGTGCTATGCTAACAGGATATCTACATGTAGAATAATTCAAATATATTCACATTTATCACCCTGCACAAAACTTAAATCCAAGTGAAACAAAGACATCAACATAAAACCAAATACACTAAATCTGACAGAAGAGAAAGTGAGGAATAGCTTTGAACTCAATGGTATAGGAGACACCTTCTTGAAAAGAACAACAGCTCAGACACTACAATCAATAATTAATAAATGGGACTTCATGAAACTGAAAACCTTTTGTGAGGCAAAGGACACTGTCAATTGGACAAAATGGAAGACTATAGATTGAGAAAATATTTTCACCAACTCCACATGTGATAGAAAGATAATAATATCCAAAATATATAAAGAACTCAAACTAGATATCAAAAAACCAATAACTCCATTTAAAAATGGGGTACAGATCTAAACAGAGAATTCTCAATGAAGGAATCTCTGATGACTAAGAAACACTTAAAGAAATGTTCAAAATCCTTAGGATCATAAGTATAAATCAAAACTATTTTAAAATTCCATCTTATACCTGTCCAAATGGATAAATAAATAACACAAATGACAGCTCATACTGGAGAGGATGTAGCAAAGGGAATACTCCTCCATTCCTGATGGGAGTGTAAACTCATATAGCTATCATGGAAATCAATATGTTGGTTCATCGGAAAATTAGAAATTGATCTACCTCAAGACCCAGCTATACCACTCTTGGGTATATAGAGTCCATCCTGCCTCAAGGACATCTGTACATCTATGTTCACAGCAGTTTATTCATAATAGCCAGGAACTGGAAACAACCTAGATGTCCCTAAAATAAAGAATGGATAACAAAATGCAGCATATTTACACAATAGAATATTACTCAGCTGTTAGAAAAAAATGACAAGATGAAATTTGCAGGCAAATGGATGGAACTAGAAAAAAATCATTCTGAGATAGCCAACCCAATCAAAAAAGGACAAACATGATGTATACTCACTTATAAATAGATATTGGCTGTTAGGTAAAAGATAATCCACACTACAATCCACATATCTAGAGAAGGTAAATAAATAGGAGTGATAGAGAGGGACCCATGGATCTCTCTGGGAAGAGAAAATAGAATAGATTTTGCAGGTGGAATGGATGCAGGTGGGATCAGGTGGGGGAGGTAGAGACAAGGGGAGAAAATACAGATGTCAAGAATAGATAGGCATTTAAGGGTGATGTGGAAACCTAGTGCAGTGGAAACTTCCTAGAACCTACACGGATGACCTTAATGAGGATTCCTAGTAATAGAGGAAATGGAGTCTGAACTGGCCATCTTCTGTAATCAGGATAGGCTCCCAGTGGTAAGACTGAGATACCAACCCAGGCACAAAATCTATGATTTCCAACCTGCCCTGTCTGCACTGGAGGGAGGGGAGGAGGATGTTTTGTGGGAGTTTGTGGGAGTCACCAACCAATGACTCATCTAACATGAGGCCCAAGCCAAAAGAGGGAGCCCCCATACATGACATTGCTTGGATTGTCAGGATACTGAAGTCTCTGATAGCCCAGAGACCTAGGGTAGAACCAAATATCACTGACAAAAATGTCAATGAAATAACTCCTAATGATATTCTGCTACAGTCATACATTGGTGCCTAGATCAATTCTCATCTGAGAGACTTTCCCCAGCAGCTGATGGGAGCAGATGAGAGACCTACATCCAAATACTGGGCAATGATCACAGGAAGAAGTACTATAGAAGAAAGAGAGGTGGAGGACACTAGGAGAACTTGACCCACAGAATTAACTAAGCAGGGCTCATGGGGCTCACAGAGACTGCAGAGGCAATCACAAAACCTACATAGGTCTACACTAGGTCCTAGATGCTGTGGTTGTCTAGGCTGGGGTGTCTGTGGGATTTCTAAAAGTGGAAATGGGGTGACTCTGACTCTTTGTGTCGGCTTATGGGACCATTTTCCTCCTATCAGGTTCCCTAGCCAGCCTTAATATGGGGTATATACTAGTTTTACTGCATCTTGTTATGCCATGTTTGTTGTTATCCCTGGGTGTCCTGCTTTTTTCTGGAGGAAAATGTAGAAGTGGATCTGGGAGAGAGGGGAAGAAAGGGGTGCTGGGAAGAGGATGTATTGTTTGAGAAAGGAATAAAGAAAGAAAAAATATTAATGAAGAAAAAGTTATACCAACCACTTGGTGGGTTGTGAACAGAATTGCTAGCGTGGGCGCATGCACACGCGCGCGCGCGCGCACACACACACACACACACACACACACACACACACACATTCCATCAGATAATGAATGTCAATCTCTATCAAGAATCCACATTTATGACCTGAACTAAAATATGATATACTTCAAATAATAAGAAAATGGAACCCAAAATATGTTCTCCTTAGTGTTTAGTAATTAAAGGGTGATTTTGAGTATGATCAAAATATCTTTTACTGGCATGTTTTTTTTTGATTTATTTATTTATTTATTTATTTATTTATTTATTTATTTTTTCGAGACAGGGTTTCTCTGTATGGCCCTGGCTGTCCTGGATTTCACTCTGTAGACCAGGCTGGCCTCCAACTAAGAAATCCACCTGCCTCTGCCTCCCAAGTGCTGGGATTAAAGGCATGTGCCACCACTGCCCAGCAGTGGCATCTGTTTTTAAATCCTATTAGATTCATTGAAGAGATCAATAAGCAAAATACTAAAGAAGTTGGTAATATCAGAGCAATGTAGGATATTTATACAGCAAAAATTCATTATCATATGCAACAATGTACATTTATTCATAATATGTTAATTTCCTACTTTAAACTTGAAACCTTCTTGTCAATATACAAGGAATTATGAGCTTTGTGGTTTGATAGCTTCAGAGAAATGTTGAATGAGCTAGCTAGAAAATACCCCCCTCCCCAAAATATTTTCTTTATAGCCTATACTTGAAAAATATTTTCAGAATTCTATTTCCAGAATTATGACAGAGTATTACAATATTCCTCAAACTACGGTTTTGAGGTTTAACAAAAGAAGCATACCTTGACAACTTGTTAGAAATCTAGATTCTTGGGCTCTATTCTGGGTACATTTAATTAGAATCTACATTTTTAAAAAATAAGATCTGCAGATGACTTCTACACCCAAGCTTGAGAATCTGTCATGTAGACAATCTAAAAACTATCATTCTAATAGAAACTTAAGAAATATGAAATAAATTGTCAATACTCTTCAATGAAAAAAACTGAGCTTATATTAATATAGGATCCAAACTCATGAAGGAGGAATTATCAGAAGGAAAAAAAGAAGCATCAATGGAAGGTGCTAGAACCAATGTGAGCAGAACAAGGGTGTGGATGTGAACCCTAGCAAGGCAGCAAATTAAAATGGAGTCCTCACAATTAAAGGCATTTATATAAATCAAATTTCATTTTGAACAATATTATTAGAAACATAAAACTTCTAAAACATTCACTAAACAGTTTGATAAAATGTTGTTTTTTGTTTTAAAAGCAATACATTTTTTCAAAACATAATTTCATGATATAAGCAAAACAAAACCACAAGTGTAGCTGCAGTCTAATTTTATTCTATTGACCAATAATATCTGTTGCTGTCCAAGATGCAAATACATAGTATTTTCTATAAAGTATGTTAAAGTGAAATATAGTTGAACTATTATATAGTGGAGCCATTATAGGACATAACATGGATCATTAATTTTCATTCATCAAGAAGTGCTAAGAAAAACTCCCATATGTATAACAAACAACATGTGTATAACTGCTCATTGAAGCATTTCTCAGAATGGCAAAGAGTCAAAAACAGCCCAAATATCCATCACCATGATCATAAGCAATAAAATATACAGAATGCACTGTTTTATAGTAGAAAACACTAAAAAGCCAACAGAAGTATGTACAATCCAGAATAAAACTGTAATAAACTGTAAAACAAATTAAGTCAGCCTAAAATTTACATATCATGTGAGAAATAAGCAAGTGACAGATGAAAGAAAGTTAAATTAATGCTTGATTTGGTGAGCCAAGACATGAATTATTACGGATACACACATATGTACTGTTTGCATTGTAATTATATTTTTACTGTACTAACTTTTCTTTTGGGTGATATGTTTGTATTTATAAAATGTTCATTAAAAATTAAATAAAGGCTAAAACTCACAAACACTCACTAAGTCCTAATGTATGCTACACAAGGGGTTAACCTCATAGTATTAGGTATCCTTAATCCTATTTTCACATTTATTTTGGGACAGAGTCCCTTAAGTTACCCAGACTGGTCTCAAGTTTACTCTGTATCCCCAGAAGCCTGCAGTTGGACCATACCAGATTTGGCATTTTGAGAATTTTACCGGCTCATTTAATAATGAACTGATAATAAAGAGCTTGTCTAACTTACCTCACTCAGGATGATATTTTCTAGTTCCATTCATTTGCCTACAAAACTCATGATGTCCTCGTTCTTAATAGTTGAGTAGTATTCAGTTTTGTAAATGTACCACATTTTTTAATCCATTCTTTGGTTGAGGAACATCAGGGTTATTTCCAGCTTCTGGCTATTATAAATAAGACTGCCATGAACATGGTGGGGCATGTGTCCTTGTGATATGGTGGAGCATCTTCTGGGTATATGCCCAGGAGTGGTATAACTGAGTCCTCAGGTAGTGCTATTTCCAGTTTTCTGAGGAACTATCAGAGACTGAAGCAGCACACACAGGGCCTACGTGGGTCTGCACCAGATCTTCTATGTATTTACTATACATTTTAGTTTAGTATTTTTATGGGACTCCCAAATGTGTAAACAAGTGAGACTTTGATTGTTGTTCCTTCTCTTGAACTGGTACAGTTTCTGTTGGCTTACCTTATCCAACTTCAGTATGAATATTTTTGCTTCATCTCATTATATTTTATTCTGGCATTTCTTGTTTTTTGTTTGTTTGTTTTGTTATCTCTTAGAAGCCTGTTATTTTCTAATGAGAAACAGAAAGGGAGTGGCTCTGGATGGGGGAAGAAAGTGAAGAGGAACTGGGAGAAGTAGATGGAGAAAAAATTGAATTTAGATTATATTGTATGAAAAAAGTATTTGTTTTTAAAAGTACAAAAAGATAAAGTAAAAAAGAGTAAACAAATGAGTATCTATGTTTTTATTTTAAGAAAAACAATATTGAATAATATTTTTGTTTATTAATTTAACCCTATATTTCTCTTATGGTAAGGTGCCTGTTCATCCAGTGTACATTGTTTAACAAGACTGTCTTTTTGTCATGAAATAATCAAACTGATGGCTAAAATCAATCCATTAGAAACAAAGAACAATACAAAGCATTCACAAAAAAAACAAGAACTGGTTCTTTGAGAAAATCTACATGAAAGAAAAACCCTTAGCCAAACTAACTAAAAGACAGAGAGACATTATCCAAATTAACAAAATCAGAAATGAAAAAGAGACACTGAGGAAATTAAAAAAATCATTAGATCTTACTTTGAAAACCTCTACTTCAGTCAGGCAGTGGTGGCACACACCTTTAATCCCAGCACTTGGGAGGCAGAGGCAGGCGGATTTCTGAGTTCGAGGCCAGCCTGGTCTACCGAGTGAGTTCCAGGACAGCCAAGGCTATACAGAGAAACCCTGTCTCGAAAAAACAAAACAACAACAACAAAAAAGAAAACAAAACAAAAAGAAAGAAAGAAAATCTGTACTTCAGAAAATTAAAAAATCTAAATGAAATCGATGCTTTTCTAGATAGTTAACAATCAATGTTAAATCAATATCAGTTAGACTATCTGAAAAGTCAGTCCTATAATCCCTAAGTCCTATAATCCCTATGGAAATGGAAGCAGCCATTAAAATTTTCCCAACCAAAACAGCCCCAATGTCCAGATGGTTTTAGTGGAGATACTACCTGACTTTCAAAGAAGAGCTAATAACAATACAATAACAATACTCCTCACGTATCTGCTTTACGAAAAACATCATTTCACTTGTGTCCACTTCAGGAAAACACTCCTTCATGTGTTTCCCCAGGAAAATACCATCCAAAACAACTGACTTTCGATAGAACCCTTAAGTTTCTACTTCATTCCATCAAGGTTATCCACCATATAAACAAACTGAAAGAAAAAAATCATATGATCATCTCATTAGATGCTGAAAAAGCTTTTGACAAAATCCAACTTTCATGTTAACAGTCTTAGGGAGATCAGGGATAAAGCACATACATAAACACAATAAATGCAATATACAGCAAGCCAATAGCAAATATCAAATTAAATTGAGAGAAACTTAATGCAACTCCACTAAAATCAGGGACATGATAAGTCTGCCCACTCTTTTCCTATCTATCCATTATAGTACATGAAGTTCTAGCTAGAACAATAAGACAAGTAAAGTAGATCAAGGGGATAAAAGTTGGAAAAGAAGAAGTCAAAGAATCACTATTTGCTGATGATATGATAGTATATGTAAGTTACCCCACAAATGTTACCAGAGAACTACAACAGCTGATGAACACCCTCAGAAAAGTGGCTGCACACAAAATTAACTCAAAAAAATAATTAACCATCCTTTATTCAAACAAAAAAATGGTCTGAGAAAAAAAAAAACTAGGGAAACAATGCTCTTCTCAATACCACAAATAATATAGCATACTTTTGTGTAACAAAAACCAAACAAGTGAAAGAAATGTAGGACAAGACTTTTTTCTTTCCAAAACAAAGGTGATTATATTGAAGTCATTATTTCTAAATTAGTTTAATAAATTTCATTTATTAATAAGCATATTGTGAAAAATATCAACGCTTGATTTAGATTTCATGTTTACAGACCTTTTCACCATGGTGTAGGATTCCTCACAGCTACCTCTCATTTATGACTAGTAAAGTAAAGAATCTGGCTCATTGACTCTAGTTGTAGTTTTCCCCTTGGTTCACTGAGTAAATCAGTAGGTTCCCTAGAGATCCATGAGAGGTTCTTTGGTTAACCTACTAGACAATATAGTGGGATCCAAGAGAAAATTCATATATATATATATATATATATATATATATATATATATTCATATATATATATATATATATATATATATATATATATATATGAAAATTGGCCAGTTTTATTTATTTCTTAGATTAGCAGCTATAAAAATGAGTGCTGCCATTTACAGAGTAGCCTATTTTACCATCAATCTATATAGGTGAAATACGATTCTCACCAAATAACAAACCATCACATACTAGGTATTAGATGGATCTGGAGCTTGGTATGACCTGCCTCATAAGTCATCAACACTTCTCAGGGGTTACATACTGTAACCACTATGCTTGGTTTATCTAACTTATATTATGGACTACTTTCAGTGTACATACAAATGTTCATTCATCAGAAGCCAGTTTCCTTTAACAATACGTTAAATTTTGGGGAGCTAATAAACACTTCAACTTAAATTAACACCATTGTTAAGGATTAAATTCCACTATTAGTCTTGTTAACACCACTGGCATACATACTACACACACACACACACACACACACACACACACACACACATACACATATGTATTAGCCTAAGATAAAACTTCTCTCAGAATTTCTTTACTTTTTATTATACAACAACTAGTTCCTATTTTAGTTTTTTTTTTTTTTTACAAAGAAAGTGCTAAGAAAATTATAATCACATGTCATGGTATTAAAATCATAATTCCAGATTTCATTACATATAAGATGGAATGGTCCAGCAGCTATGCCCACTGTCATTTTAGTTCTGTTCAGTTGATATGGCACATTCTACAAAATTAACTAGTATGGCAAGATTTTTAAGACTGAAAAATAAATTGAGGAAGATAGAAGAAGAAAAAGGGATCTCCCATGCTTATGGATCAGTAGGATTAGCATAATGAAAATGGCCTTCTTACCAAAAGATATCTACAGATTCAATGCAATTCTGTCCAAAATTTCAATACAAATCTAATAGACCTTGAAAGAGCAATTCTCAACTTCATATGGAAAAGCAAAAAACCCAGGATAGCTAAAACAATCTTGAACAATAAAAGAACTTCTGGAAGTCTTACCATCCCTGATCCCAAGCTGCACTGTAGAGCAATAGTATTAAAAACAGCATGATAATTGAATCAAACACCCAGAAATAAACCTACATACTTATGGAACTTGATTTTGACAAAGAAGCCAAAAACATACAAAGGAAAAAGAAAGCATCTTCAACAAATGTTGCTGGTATAACTGGATGTGGAAGAATGAAAATAGATCCATATTTATCACCCTGCACAAAACTGAAGTCCAAGTGGATCACGGACCTCAACAAAAACCAGATACGCTAAATCTCATAGAAGAGAAAAAAGAAAATAATAGCATCTAATGCATTGGTTTAGGAGGCAATTTCCTGACTAGAACACCAGTGGCTCAGGTTCTAAGATCAACAACTGATAAATTGGATGTCTTGAAACTGAAAAGCTTCCATAATAAGGCAAAGGACACTGTCAATAGGACAAAACACCAACCTCCATATTGGGAAAAGATCTTCACTAACCCTACATCCAACAGAGAGCTAAAATCCAAAACACATAAAGAACTTAAGAAATTAGACACTAGCAAACCAATAAACCAATTTTAAAAATGGATACATAGGTAAACAGAATTCCCAATAGAGGATTCTCAAAAGGCTGAGAAGCACTTAAAGAAATATTAGAAGTCTAATCAAAGGCTTTATAAGTTTGATAATGCTCAATAACAAGATGCCCATAATATCAGAAGTGTAACCCAATACCCAATCTAGATATACCAACTACCTTTGACTGGCGGAGACACTCGAACATCTGCCTCCATGTTCCCTGTCCCCGTCTTGTAACCTAGTTCCTCCTCTCCTTCTCCTTCTCCTCTCCACACGCCTCCTCTTCCTCTCATTACTCCTCAACCTTAGCTCCCCCTACTTATCACCTGTACTGTTAAATAAAACTTTTCTCTTAAAATACAATTAAAGCATAACTATAACAATTTGTGTCAGTAAGGTACAGGATAGAACTAATACCTAGTCCATCATTTTGTTGATGAAAAGTCTTTTAAGTCATCAAGGAAATGCAAATCATGAGGACTCAGATTCCAACTTACACCATCAGAACATTTAATAGCAAAAACTAAAGCAGCAACCAATACTGGCAAGGAAGTGGAGCAAAGTGAACACTCCTCTATAGCTGGTGGGATTGCAAACTTAAACAACCATTTTGGAAATCAACTTGGTATTTTCTCAGAAAATTAGACTATAAGTTTTCAACAATGTTGGAAATCCAGAATGGCTGAGTTAACTAAAATTATGGGAAGCACAAAGCATAGCTTCTAAAACTTAGCCAATTTATAGAGACTGTTGAACACCTGGACACTCCCTATACTACAAAACATTGGCGCATCTGATCTTCAGCCTTCTGGCCCAGGATCATCTGACAGACCTTAGTGCTACAGAATTATTAAGGGCTGATTACTCTGTCTAGGCAGATATAATCAGTCAACTATTCTGCAAGTGTGTCCTTTTCTGGACAGTGATTTGTCTGTAGATGGAAAGAGGCAATTCTTGCCTAGTGGCTGTCTCACCACAACTGGAGTGACTCCAAGGATGCTCAATTTCTTCTTAGAATCCAAGACAGGAAGCTGTCAGGAACAGATAGGTCTCTAATCAAAATGAACATTAATACAGAGATGTTTGTAACATCAATTCTGTGGACTTCTGACATTTTGAATACCAACTATCCATGAAAGGTAATCTGTTAACTCCACTCAGCTATTTCTAAATAAAACATAGAAAACACCCTAACAATAAACTCCAAGCCATGAATTTGCTATAGTCCCTTAACTCACAGGCTAACTATCTCAAATCTCTTAAAAAAAGTTAAAGAAGGACTGGGTCTAAGCCTCATATTCCTAAATGTGTTATACATGTACAATGCATATGAGAGTATCAATATTCATCTCACTCTTATATCAATAAGAAGCTCGTACCAATGAAAACCTTAAATTTGAAATCAAAGTAAATTTGTGCCATTTAAAAAATTATAACTTGATCTTGATAATAATTGTATAGATTTCTACTAATAGTTTATGGCTGTGCAATTAATCCTAGCTAATCCCCCCATTCCCACAAAACCAGTACTTTTCCCTAGAAAGACAGCTCAATATTTACCACCTTAGTCCCCAAACCCAGGAAATCGGGGCGCTGACTCTTCATTAACTTCTTCAAGCTGATTATGGGCATTGAGATATTAGGAGAGGGGTAGGGGGAAGAGTAAATTGATAAGCCTCTGACTCTGTGTCTTCACTGCATTCAGATGGAATTCCAAGACCTCAGAGGTTTGAGCAGGTCTTCTCAGCTTGCCTGATGAGTAGATACACCAAGGCTGATCATTCTGAAATATACAATTCTCAAAACAAATTTTAGTATCAAGGTAATTTTTTAAGAGGGCTGACATTTCATTAAAGATGTTGGTTCTAACAGCTTTTCTTTTTTGCCCCTCTTTTTATTAGATATAATATTTACATTTCGAATTTTATCCCCTTACTGCATTCCTCCCACCACCCAGGAACCCCTTATCCCATCCCCTCTCCTCCTGCTTCTATGAGGGTGTTCACCCACCTTCCCCCACTCCTACCTCCACACCCTCAGATCCCCAAAACCCACTCAGTGTTCAGCCTTCATGGGACCAAAGATCTCCTCTCCCATCTATGCCCAACAAGGCCATTCTCCCCTACATATACAGCTGGAGTCATGTGTCCCTCCATATGTGCTCCTAGGCTGGTGGTTTAGACCCTGGGGAGCTCTGGCTGGTTGGTATTATTGCTCTCCTCATGGGGCCACCAACCCTTTCGGCTCCTTCAGTCTTCTCTCTAACTTCTCCATTGGGAACCCATGATCATATTAATGGTTACCTGTGAGTATCTGCCTCTGGGTATGTCAGACTCTGGGGGACCTTTAAGAAGACAGCCTTATCAGGCTGCTATAAGCATGAACTTCCTGTCATCCATATCAGCGTCTATTTTTGGTGACTGCACATGGGATGAATACACAGGTATAATGGTCTCCATACAATCTCTCCTTCAGTTTCTGTCGCACACTTTGTCTCCATATTTGCTCCCTTGGGTATTTTGTTACTCCTTCTAAGAAAGACCTAGGCATCCATACTTGTTCTTTCTTCTTCATGAGCTTCATGTGGTCTGTTAGTTGAATCTTTGTTGTTTCAAGCCTTTGGGCTAATATCCACTTATCAGTGAGTAAATACCATGTGTGTTCTTTTGTGATTGGGTTACCTCACTCAGGATTATATTTTCTAGTTCCATCTATTTACCTAAGAATTTCTCAAATTCATTATTTTTAAAAGCTGAGTAATAGTCCATTGTGTAAATGTACCACATTTTTTTATATCCATTCCTCTGTTGAAGGGTACTGGGTTCTTTCCAGCTTCTGGCTATTATAATAAATAAGGCTGCTATAAACATAGTGGAGCATATTTGCTTGTTATATGTTGGAGCATCTTCTGGGTATATGCCAAGGAGTGGTATAGCTGGGTCCTCAGGTATTTCCTCAGGTTGCTCAGAAAATTGCTATGTCCAATTTTCTGAGCAGCCATCAGACTGACTTCCAGAGTGGTTGTACCAGCTTGCAACCCCCACCAACAATGGAGGAGTGTTCCTCTTTCTCCACATCCTCACAAGCATCTACTATCACCTGAGTTTTTGATCTTAGCCATTATGACTGGTGTGAGGTGTTATCTCATTGTTGTTTTGATATGCATTGCCCTGATGAATAAAGATGTTGAACATTTCTTTAGGTGCTTCTCTACCATTCATGTTTCCTCAGTTGAGAATTCTTTGTTTAGCTCTGTACCCCATTTTAATGGGGTTATTTTGTTGTCTGGCATCTAATTTCTTGAGTTCTTTGTATATTTTTGATATTAGCCCTCTATCGGATCTAGGATTGGTAATGATTTTTTTCCAATCTGTTGGTTGCAGTATTGTCTTATTGACAGTGTCCTTTGCCTTCCAGAAGCTTTGCAATTTCATGAGGTCCCATTTGTCGATTCTTGATCCTAGAGCTTCATCTTAGGTATGGGCCTTGAATTCCTGATCTTTCCAAGACTTTTAACATGAAGGTATGTTGAATTTTGTCAAATGCTTTCTCAGCATCTACTGAAATGACAATGTGGTTTTTTTCTTTGAGTTTATTTATGTAGTGGACTACATTTATGGATTTCCAAAAATTGAACCATCCCTGCATTTCTGGGATAAAGCTTACTTGATCATGATGGATAATTGTTTTGATGTGTTGTTGGATTCGGTTTGCATGAATTTTATTGAGTATTTTTGCATCAATATTCATAAGAGAGATTGGTCTGTAGTTCTCTTTCTTTGTTGGGTCTTTCTGTGGTTTAGATATGAGTGTAATGGTAGCTTCATAGAACGAATTGGGTAGTGTTCCTTCTGTTTATATTCGATGGAATAGCTTGAAGAGAATTGGTATTAGGTCTTCCTTGAAGGTCTGATAGAATTCTGCACTAAAATCATCTTGGTGGTGAGACTTTTAATGACTTCTATTTCTTTAGGGTTTAAAGGACTGTTTAGATGGTTTATCTGCTCCTGATTTAATCTTGGTATCTGGTACCTGTCTAGAAAATTGTCCATTTCATCCAGATTTTCCAATTTTGTTGAGTATAATCCTTTGTCGTAGGATCTGATGATTGTTTTAATTTCCTCAATTTCTGTTGTTATGTCTCCCTTTTCAGTTCTGATTTTATTAATTTGGATACTGTCTCTGTGCCCTTTGGTTAGTCTGGCTAAGGGTTTATCTATCTTGTTGATTTTCTCAAAGAACCAGCTCCTGGTTTTGTTGATATTTTGTATAGTTCTTTTTGTTTCTACTTGGTTGATTTCTGCCCTGAGTTTGATCATTTTCTGCCGTCTACACCTCTTGGGTATATTAGCTTCTGTTTGTTCTAACACTTTCAGGTGTGCTGTCAAGTTGTTAGTGTATGCTCTTTCCAGTTTCTTTTTGTGGGCACTTAGAGCTATGAGTTTTCCTCTTAGTACTGTTTTCATGGAGTCCCACAAGTTTTTGTATGATGTATCCTCATTTTCATTAAATTCTAAAATGTCTTTAATTTCTTTCTTTACTTCTTCCTTGACCAAGTCATAATTGAGTAGAGAATTTTTCAGTTTCGACATGTATGTGGGCTTTCCATTGTTTTTGTCCATATTAAAGATGAGTCTTAGTCCATGATGATCTGATAGGGTACAAGGGATTATTTTAATCTTTTTGTATCTGTTGAGGCCTGTTTTGTGAGCAATTATATGGTCTATTTTGGAGAAGGTACCATGAGTTGCTGAGAAAAAGGTATATTCTTTTCTTTAGTATGAAATGTTCTATAGATGTCAGTTAAGTCCAATTGGTTCATAACTTCTGTTAGTTTCATTGTGTCTCGGTTTAGTTTCTGTTTCCATGATCTGTCCAGTGCTGAGAGTGGTGTGTTGAAATCTCCTACTATTATTGTGTGAGGTGCAATGGATTCTTTAAGCTTCATTAAAGGGGCCATCAGGAGACCATTCCACCTGGGTATTCACCCCATGTACAGCCACCTAAGCTAAACACTGTTGTGGATGGCTGGAAGTGCATAATGTGAGGAACATGATATAGCTGTCTCCTTAGAGGTCTGCCAAAGACTAACACACTCAGAGGACAATGCTCACAGTTAACCACTGATATGATCAGGGGTTTCCCAATGGAGAACTTAGTGAGAGGACTGAAGGAGCAGAAAGGGTTAGTGACCCCAGGTGGAAAGCAACAATACCAAACAACCAGAGCCCCCCAGGGTCTAAACCACCAGCCTGGGAACACAGGGAGGGACCCAAGACTCCAGAGGTATATGTAGGGGAGGATGGCCTTGTCAGACATAGGTGGGAGAGGAGTTTCTTGGTCCCATAAAAAAAATGAACACACAGTGGGGGGGGAATATGAGGGCGGGGAGGGGATAGTGGGGGGGTAGGTGCGGTCACTGCCTCATAGAAGCATGAGGAGGGGGATGGGATAGGAGGTTTCTGGGTGGTGGGAGGAAGTAGGGTAAGGGTATAAAATCTGAAACATAAATACTACAACCAATTTTAACAAGCAGGAAAAAAAAAGTCGTCAGAACCAACATCTTTTAAAAAAATGTCAGCCCCCTGGGGGTGGGAAATTTTTTTTTCTTGATACTAAAACTTGTCCTGGGAATTGTATATTGCAGAATACACAGCCTTGGTGTATCTACTCATCAAGCATACTGAGCAGACCTGCCCAAACCTCCGATGTCCTGGAATTCCATCTGGATTCAGTGAAGACACAGCGTCAGAGGCTTATCAACTTACTCTTCCCCCCACCCCTCTAGTAAAATCTTCATTAAAGTTTCTTTTATGTTCGTGGGTACCCTTGCATTTGGGGCACAGATGTTCAGAATTGTGAGTTCCTCTTGGTACACTTTTCCTTTGATGGATATGAAGTGAACTTTTTTATCTTTTTTATTACTTTTGGTTGAAAATCGATTTTATTTGACATTAGAATCGATACTCCAGCTTGTTTCTTGGAACCATTTGCTTGGAAGATTGTTTTCCGCTTTTGGTCTGGGCCAGGGCACTGAGCAGATCTGGGGTGGCAGCTCTGCCCCCAACCTTTAAGAACCCAGAGGAAGTGGGGATCCCGGTCGCTCTAACTGGGACAGTGTCTTGGAAACTAGTTCTTGGATCTGAGGCCTGGACCAGACCTCTGCCAGGTCTGCTGTTGGGTGGACCCTGGATTCCACCTGAGACATACTGGAAGGTCCACTCAACCCAGAGCCACAGAGGAACAACTGAACTCAGAGTGTCAGACAACATATCCTAAGATATTCTAGAAGAGACACTGCACCAAGAACAGCAGACACCTAGCTGGACTGCTACCTTGGAGACACCATATCCTGAGGCATCCTAGAGATACCACTGTAATCAGTTCAGCTGGAAAAGATCACAGAGACATCTGGACCCCTAGGAGATCAGACACAAGCGAGATAACTGGAAAGACAGGCTTCAGTCAGAGACAGTAAGTACAGGCAGCACTAGAGTTAACCAGATGGCAAAAGGCAAGCGCAAGAACGTAAGTAACAGAAACCAAAGTTACATGGCATTATCAGAACCCAACTCCCCCATCAGAGCAAGCCCTGAACACCCCATCACACCAGAAAAGCAGGATTCAGAATTAAAATCACTTCTCATGATGATGATAGAGGACTTTAAGAAAGACATAAATAACACTCTCAAAGAAATTAAGGAGAGCACTGGTAGACAGATAGAAAGTCTTAAAGGGGAAACACAAAAATCCCTTAAGGAATTGCAAGAAAATGCAACCAAAAGGGAGAAGGAATTAAACAAAACCATACAGGATCTAAAAATGGAAGTAGAAACAATAAAGAAATCACAAAGGGACAATACCATGGAGATAGAAAACCTAAAGAAAACATCAGGAGTCATAGACACAAGTGTCACCAACAGAATACAAGAGATGGAAGAGAGAATCTCATGTGCAGAAGATACCATGGAAAATATTGACACAACTGTCAAAGAAAATGCAAAATAAAAAAAGCTACTAACCCGAAGTATACAAGAAATCCAAGACACAATGAGAAGGCCAAATCTAAGGATAATAGGTATAGATGAGGGGGAAGACTCCCAACGTAAAGGACCAGTAAATATCCTCAACAAAATTATAGAGGAAAACTTCCCTAACCTAAAGAAAGAGATGTCCATAAATATACAAGAAGCCTACAGAATGCCAAATAGTTTAGACCAGAAAAGAAATACTTGACAAGGATAGAACCAAAGACTTTCTGGCTTCTGGCTAAGAAAAAATTGAATCTTTCTGAGCCCAAATTGCTTCACCAGTTTCTATCTTCTGTTCTTACCAAAACCAATATTGGGGAAGTTTTAGATGTATTCATTAAGGATATTATGGAACAATATTTTCAAAATACGACATATTTAAAATAATAAAATATTTTACATCATTTCATCTTAGTAACATTAAAACATATTTTCCAATACTATTTGTCAAACCAGGTTTTATAATATGTGGTATTGTCATGTCATATTTCTTTTTCCTGTAAAGGTCTCTCTCTCTCTCTCTCTCTCTCTCTCTCTCTCTCTCTCTCTCTCTGTGTGTGTGTGTGTGTGTGTGTGTGCGTGTATGTGTGTGTTCTTGCACATACATGTGCATGCATTTCTGCCAGCCATACTTGTGTGGGTACCTGTTGAGGCCAGAAGACAGCATCAAATTTCTTGGATCCAGAGAATAGGAAATTGGAAGCCTCTTAACATTGAGGTTGGGAATGTAATTTGGGCCCTCTGAAAGAGCTCTGAACCACTTGATTCATCTCTAGGTCCTCACATCATGCCAAAGTTAAAGATGTTTAGAGACACATACAAGTATTATTGGTTGACATGAATTTCACAACACAGATGCCATATATATGTGTTTGTATATATATTCTGTATACCAACAAATTTAAAACAGGAAACAAACAAACAAACAAAAAAGAAACCAGAGAAAGAATCCCACTGACAATAGCAAAAACAAAGCAAAATAAAAACAAAACAAAACAACAACAAAAACATCCATCTCTCTGCTCATTAGTTGTGCTCCCAGTCTCCTCCCATCACAACCCTACCCCATCCCTTCCGCAGTAGCTGTTTCTGCTCCTGCCATCCAAGAACATGGTTGTGCCTCCCACCATATGCTCATCTTGGCAAGTTCTCCAGGGATGTCTTCATCAAGGGCTATGGCTTTGGCTTATTAAAACTTGATTTGAAAATGAAGTCCAAGAATGGATTGGAATTACCAGCTCAGGCTCTACCAACAAGGAGACCACCAAAGAGAATGACAGTCTGGAAACCAAGTACATTTACAGAGAAGTGGGACACAGTCAACACTCTGGACACTGAGATTACTGTGGAAGACCAGCTTGCTAGTGGACTGAAGCTGACCTTTCTCACCTAACACTGGGGGAAAATGCTAAAATCAAGGTGGTACACAAGGAAGCATATCAACCTGGGCTTTGACATCTCTGGGCGCTCAATTTGGGGCACTCTGGTGCTTGGCTATGAGAGTTGGCTGGCTGGCTACCAGATGAATTTTGAGACCTTGAAGTCCCAAGTGACTCAGAGTAACTTTTCAGTTGGTTATGAGACAGACAAATTCTAACTTCATACTAATGTGAATGAAAGGTCAGAGTTTGGTGGCTCCATTTACCAGAAGGTGAACAAGAAGTTGGAGACTGCTGCCACTCTGGCCTGGACTGCAAGAAACAGTAACACTTGCTTTGGAATACCAGCCAGGTATCAGGTCGAATCTAATGGCTGCTATTTGGTCAAAGTGAACAACTCCAACCTGATTGGCTTAGGGTACATGCAGACCCTAAATCAGGTATCAAATTGATGCTGTCAGCTCTGCTGCATAAGAATGTCAATGCAGGCGGCCACAATCTTGGTTTAGGACTAGAATTTTAAGCATAAATGAATATTGCACAATTGTTAATTTTAAGCTATTTTGCAACATAGCTACCTTCAGAATTCAGTGTACCTTTTAATGCTGTATATTGGGCATGCAAGAGTTGATAAATACCACGTTAGACCTCCAGGCTAAGGATGACTTGGCTTTAAGGTGTTTACCAATTCAGAGGTATACAGAAACCCCATTCCAGAAAGGGTCCTTTTTAGCTGTAGGCATGGGTTGGGGAGGAGCCCCTCAAGAGATGCCAGGCCACAAGTGGAAGTGAGAACTTGTAGCCCCTTTGTAAATCTGTATCCAGTCCCCAGATGAAATTGTGACTTCCCAAACATTGAACCCTAGTGTTCCAATCCTATCTGCTCAGAAGCATGTATACACCCATGTGAAGGGACATTTTCAGGCAAATTGTCATGCCCTGTTCCTATCCTAGTGCATCAGTTACCTGTCTTACACCAAAAGTAGTCTTTAGGGTGTGGTTAGCTATTTCTTTTGTGCCATTTTAAGGTGGAGAGGGTGGGCATGATGGGGCCAGTCATTCAGGACTCAATTCCTCCTTGTGTTGTGGTGTGGTTTTCTATTTTTGTTTTAATCGCCCCTCCTCCTTTTGTCATTATACCAGAGTATGAAATAGCTTCTGGGTTTTCCAAGTCTGAGCTGGGCAGGTGACTGTGGTCACACCCTGACGACACCAGGGATCTCAAATGACTCCTCTTGTAGCCTCACCACTATTTTTTTTAGCAGTTTAATGGGTATATTATAGAGTCTTGCATTTTGTGTGGAATTAGCTCCTCCCCTTCAAATGCTGTAATTAACATCACTTAAAATAAAACTTGAATAAAATACTGAAACCTCAAAAAAAAAAAAAAGCCTAGATGTGAAAGACTTAATTGGTAGGTATTATGTTTAGTATAGATAAACCAAATAAAGTCAATTTAGATTCTAAAGAGGATACAGAAAGTCTATTCTAGGAATTCTGGCAACCAAAAAATTAATGAAATATTTTGTAACTTTAACCTAAGAACAATTAATTTCAAAAAGGCATTCATTATCTTGAAGCTAAGGTTGTATACTAGAAAATGAAATAACAATTATGTAAAGCAACATGAAAATTTGAATATGAATATTTGGAAAAATATGACTTGCAAAAAATTTTTACAAAACACAATAGTAAAATCTGCATGTCAAATAAATGTATTGACAAATTAAAAAATAATTTGAATTTAGGTTTCAAAAAATAAATGTGAGAATTAACTAGAAATACTGTTAGTAAGTATTGTTTAGAATTTCTTTCAAGACTATTATTAAAAACTTTTGAAGCCTATTCCTATTACATAAATGTTCACTGTCCATGCCATCTAACCATATTAAAAATATGACAGTGAAGCTTTTATATAGAGAATTTTGCACTCATTTTTGGTAAATATGGTCTAAAATATGTTATTTTGAATTTGCAGTTTAATAGGTAAAAATTTGATCATAGAAAGTGGTGCAGAAATATATGTTCCATAATGTTAACACTGCTTTAGTCAAGGGGAAGAGTAGGATTGTTATGAAGTAATCTTGCCATTATCCTTTTTATGTCTTTTGAATTGTTTCAATTGAGCAAGCACAATTTTCAACATAATATAATTACCAAACAAATTATAATTTTCAGCAATAAAAGGAAAATTTTCAGCCCTAAGGAAGACACTATTCATCACCACTCATCAATATTCTGTTTATAAAAATATTTCTGAGTTGAGCAATATTAGCAACAGTGAAAGAAATAATAGACACCATTAAAGACTTTTATGTACTATTAACCTATCTCAAACTGCTAGACAAGAATTATCTCCCAGAATTCTCAGAAGTAGGAAGTGTTCTATTACTTCAGGAAATACCATGTAAAGAAAAAGATGATTTTTTATTAACTGAGGAGCAACGCAGGATCTAGGAGTTTAATAATTGTAAAGAAGAATCATTATGAATAAGGGCTGAACACTGTTACACGAAGGAGAAAAACAATCACAAAAGTCTCAAAATATAGAAACCAACAGTGAGTTAAAAACCAAATGGTAGCCAACCATCAGACTGAGCACAGGGACCCCAATGGAAGAGTTAGGGAAAAGACTGAAGGAGCTGAAGAGGTTTTCAACCTCATAGGAAGAACAATAATGTCAACCAACCAGACCTCCCAGAGCTCCCAGGGCCCGAGCCACCAACCAAAGAGTACACATGTACACATGGCTCAAGCTGGATATGTAGCAGAAGATTGCCTTATCTGGCATCACTGGGAGGGGAACCCCTTGGTCCTGTGGAGGCTCAATGCCCCAGTGTGGAGGAATGCTTGGGCACTGACACTGGAATAGGTGCATGGGTTGGGGAGCACCCTCATAGAAGCAGGGGGGAAGGGATGGGGGTTTGTGGAGGGGAAACATGGAAGAGGGATAAAGGTTGAAATGTAAATAAATAAAATAACCAATGAAAATAAATAAAAATGTATATTTGATTCAACTAACACTTTAACAGTCGTAACAATAAAAATAATGAAAATCTGGATATGTTTGCAATGCCTGTAATTTTAACTACTGTAAGATTAAGACATGAAGTTTTAAAGTTCCACCATATCAGATAATATAGTAAACAGCACATTGTCAAAACAAGATATGTGAAAAAATTCAAAAACTGATCTTAGTATCTGAACAGAAACCTGATTAAACCTTTTGAGAAAGGCAGAAATGGACATAGATGAGCAGGTATCTCTATAATAAGATGTAGAGCCTTTTGGGTATATTCCAAAGAGCTGAGGTACAGTTAGGTCTTGTGGTAGATTGATTGTTAGCTTTTCAAGAAACCTCCACAGTAATTTTCATACTCAGTTCACCAGTTAGCAGTTCCATAAGTAATAAATTAGTCTTCCCTTTTCTATGTATCCTCATTAGCTTCTGACATTATTTGTTTTATTAATCTTGGCCATTCTGACTGGGGTAAAATGAAATCTCAAATTTCATTTCCTTCTCCCTGATGACTAAGGATGCTGAACATTTTTATGTGTTTTTCAATACTTTCAGATTAGATTTAAGGCCTACTCTATGAGATGACCACTATATATATCCAATATTGTTAATAAGGACAAAGACCTAAAACTAGATAGGTAATGGGCCCTCAAGAAAACCAACTACTATTGTTCTAGTAAGTGAATATAGCAATAAAGTGACTCCTAATGACACACCGCTATACCCATAGATCTGTGCACTGTTCAACCAACAGCAAAGAAGATTTTCCTTACAGTAGATTATACATAGCCACAAACAAAACAAAAACCAAAAAAACCAAATAAACAACCCAAAACAAACAAACAAACCCACAGCTGAACAACATACAGTGAAAGACTTTCAAGTACTCAGTGCTGAATGAGATGTCTTTGTCTTTTTTTACATCCTTCTTCTAGAGGCTGAGGAATCTTTGTAGAAGAAAATTTGAAATGATTGGAAAAGACAGAGGTAATGGACAATTTTAAATAAAACCATTATCTGGACACACCAGGGCAGAAACACTTAAAAGGGCACAAAGACTCTGAGCATGTACAAGACCTAAACAGGCTCAACCCAGACAACAGTCACAGCATGAAGAAAGACATGTACAAAGCCCCACCCCTAGACAAGAAACTATTTGAAAGTTTTCCAGCAACAAAATGATAGTTGCTGGGAAAGGGAAAATCAATTTGAGTAATCCTGAATATATCAACTACATTCTAGGGCAGGCCTCATGTTCAGGGTTAGATGGCTTTTACAAATCAGACTCCCTCTTTTTTTTCCTGTTTTTTTTTTTCTTAAGAGAGACAAAACATGAAGTTGGGTTGATAAAGCAGGAAGATTTGGAAGGATTTGGGGAATAGGAGAGAATATTTTAAAGATGTGTTAAATGAAATACTTAAAAACTCCTAAAAATAATAATAAAATACTGAATAAAAATATACAAATGTAACCAAAATCTTTTCCAAAACACATGGCCATATATATCTACCAAAATTTCTGTTTTAGTTAGCTTTCTATTGCTATGATAAAATACCAGGACAAAAAGCAACTAGGAGAGAAAAGAAAGGGCTTAGTTAGGAAAGCTTTCCCACATTAATCATGCATTAAGAAAATGTACCACAGGCTAGTCTATAACTAAGTCTGGTGGGAGCATTTTTTCAACTGATGTTCCCTCTTCTCAAAACACATAAAAACAAGCTGGCACACAGGGATTCAAGACCAGGTTGTAAAACAGTAAGAAGCCCATTAAAATATACATGTTTTCAAATTGAGAATGAGTATTTATACAGCTATGGGGACCCCCTCAAAGCTGTGAAGATATTGGTAAAGTCTACTCAATAAGACTCTGAAATTTATTTTCATAATTATGACCCTTTAATTTAACATTCTTGCAGTGAGCTAAGGTTTGGTATGACAACTGGTCTTGAAGTTCCTCTTGCTATATTTACTTAGAAATTAGGTTTTACAAGGGAACTCAATCTATCTCAAAGGGAAACAAGCTTCTGGATTTACACTCATGCTGTTTTACACTCATGAAGTCTTTCCCCTAGATCCTGAAAAGAATGACCTTGTGATTTAATTATACATTATAAAATATAGAATGTGCTTATAGGGCCGGCCTCTCAGAGGACATCAATGCCAGGCTCCTGTCTGTAAGTACACCATAGCATCAGTAATAGTGTCAAGTCTTAGAGCCTCCCCCTTAGCTGGATCCCAATTTTAGCCTGTCACTGGACCTCCTTTTCCTCAGGCTGTTCTCCATTTTTGTCAATGCAATTCTTTCAGACTGGAACAATTATGGGTCAGAGTTTTTGACTGTGGGATGGCAACCTCATCCCCAGTTGATGCCCTGTCTTTCACTGGAGGTGGACTCTACAAGTTACCTCTGCCCACTGTAGGACATTTCATCCTCCCTTTGAGTCCTGAGAGTCTCTCACCTTCCAGGTGTCTGGTACATTCTAGAGGATCCCCCACCTCCTAGTCCAGAGCTTTCCTGTTTACATTCTTTCTGCTGGCCCTCAAGAATTCAGTTCTGCTTTCCTCCCTCAACCC
Source organism: Arvicanthis niloticus (assembly GCF_011762505.2). Classification (NCBI taxonomy): domain Eukaryota; kingdom Metazoa; phylum Chordata; class Mammalia; order Rodentia; family Muridae; genus Arvicanthis; species Arvicanthis niloticus. The sequence continues at coordinate 122,448,464 of NC_047679.1, forward strand.
CAAATAGCTGACCATGTTCCCCTTTTCCTTCCCTGTCTCCTTTCCCATCCAGGTCCCTCCCTCCCTCTGCTCTATGATTGCTTACTTCTCCCTTCCAAGTGGGATTGAGACACTCTTGTTTGGGCCCTTCAGCTTCTTAACTTTCTTGAGAGTATCTTTTTTAATTATGCATTTTTGAAACTTTTCGTTCACTGTAACAGTTGGTTTTAAAAATCAAAATTGAGAAATGACATTTTAAAAAATTTAGCATCAGCCACTCACTTTGACTTCTTGTATATTCATATTTTCTATGAAGCAATGGTGATAGAAATAATAACAAAGAAACATCCACTAAAAAAGCTCACTTCACTGTCAGGAATGTGAAAGTATCTTTATGGAAATGGCCGTTTCTATCCTCATGTATATCTAATACCAAAGATGGTATTTAGTCTATGATGTAGGGATGACACTAGTATTATATTAGGCAAATATGAGACAATCAAACATTTGCAAATGAAAATGTGACTTAGAAACACAAGGAAATTTCAGTAATTACATTCTTCCGGATTCCTACCCAAAAGTAATCCTTGGAAATTTTATTCTCAAGTCCTCCCTTCATCAGAAATATAATTAACACTTGTTTCATGTAAGGTGATTGGTGGGGTGCAGGATATATAACTCAGCAACACATTTTTTCCTTTTTATTCTTTAATCTTTTTTACAGTCCAGACTTTATTCCTCTCCTGATCTACCCTCCCTCTGTTCCATATCCCACACCTCCTCCTCCCTCCTAGCTCTAAGAGAATGTCCTCAAACTACCACCAGACCTCCCCACTCCCTGAGGCCCCAAGTCTCTCCAGTGCTAGATGCATCTTCTCTCACTGAGGCCAGAGCAGGCAGTCCTCTGCTGTATATCTATTGGGTACCTCATATCAGCTAGTGTATGCTGCCTGGTTGATGGTTCTGTATCTGAGAGATCCCAGGGGTCCAGGTTAGTTGAGACTGCTGGTCCTCCTACAGGGTCACCTTTGTGAATGAGTAGTTAACATTGGGCTAAATTCTTTACATTATAGGAATCAATTTAAATTCCCTGGGAGAAATAGCTAATACCTGACTAAAATTTGGAAGATACTGGCAAAAATTCTACTTTGAGCAGATTAAGGGCTGAGATTCTACAGCACTTCTAGTAGTTGAGTGTGACAGTACGGCAGCCTATAGGCAACTAAGGTCTTGTAACTTTTTAAATTTAAATTACTTATCAAGGTAATATGAGAGTATAATTTATCAGTATATACAAAAGGAGTTCTTACTCACATAACTGGAAAATATCCTCCATTGGTAATAAACAATAGCATTAAACACTTACCATAAAATAAAGCAAGCATATAATAAATATATAAAGCAGAAAATAAAAAAGCCCAATATATCTGTGGGTGTAAGAACCTCTACTGGAACATGGGTGATATATTTATACGTAATCCACCATATGTTCTATTTAGCTTTAATTATAAACTTGACACAGGCTAGGTTCATCTGAGAGGAAAATCTTGAATGACAAATGGCCTAGATCAAATTAGCCTGTGAACATTTCTGTGGGTCACTGTCTTAATTGCTGATGATTTAAGAGGGTTTAGTTCACTTTAGGCAGTTCCATTCTTTCGGCAAATGGTCCTAGGCTACACATAAGCCTTTGAGGGAGTAATCCAATAAGCAGCATTCTGCCATACTTTCAGCTCCAGTTTCCTGATTAATTTCCTGTCCTAATATCCCTAAGTAACGGAGAACTATGATTTGAAAGCATAAGGCAAATAAATCCTTTCCTATCCTAAATTACGTTTGTTTAGAGTATTTTATTGTAGCAAGAGTGAACTAGAACATCATAAAAACCAACAATCTAACTTCTTAGTATATATATATGAAATCACTTTAGTGTAATGACTTATATGTATGCTCATATTCACAACATTATTCACAGTAACTTCTATGGAAACATCCCAAGTATTTGCCAACTTTGGTATAAAGAAAACATTAGAAATAAGCTCACATACTGTCAAAAATTAGCTACCCATCACAAGGATACTAAAGTATTTATAAAGAATACCATAGCATTTATAAAATGCTTAAACCTAAAGTATATTGTACTAAGTGAAACAAGCAAAATATAGAAAGCCAAGTATTTCATGATCTCACCTATAAAGTGCAATACTGTAATTCGAACTTATAGTAGCTTAGTGATTATCAGATGCTAAATGTTGGTAATAGAAGAGAAACACACTGGTCTAATAACAGAAACTTCCATTTAAGTGATCTTAAAAATCACACATGACTATACTTACAATCTTTGAATGAATATACTTTCCACTAGAGATTTCTGGCATAATAAAGATGAAAAATATGGCCTTAAAGTGTTTTTGCTTATTTTATTGATCCAACTGCAAACAGGGAGAAAAAATATTTGAAAAATACACTAGAGCTATGGAGTAGAAAAAGACAGATCAGAAATAAAAACCCTTAACAAAATGGGGGTATCTTGAATAGATAAAATGTTTGGAGTTAAATGATCTGACTTTAATGTCTATAGCAAATAGCCCCAGTATTAGATTAATAATATCAATAATAAATAACTTCATCATGAGATTAAGTAAAAAAGAATGAGGGCAGGTGAAGGCTGGACTTCCTTTGAGAGGTAGTCAACAGAGTATGCTCCCAACACTGTGCTTCCTAGGGTTACTGCTGGAAGATTCTCTCCAGGTGTGGCTGCAAGAAAGGAACTTCAATTAATGGCTAACACTGCCAGCCCACCTCTTTTTACACATCTGGGTTCTAGCAAGGTGTGAATCTTGGGGTACGCCATGATCTCACCATCTACCTTACCAACTCTTTTAAGCCAGAGAAAGAGAAAGACCTCAATTACTGGTGACAGAAACCAAGAGACCTTGAAAACTGCCCTGAAACTTCAAAAGCTCAATACCAACATAGCCAAGAATATCATGTTTCTGGGTATGGTATCTCCACAGTAATGGCTGCCCTTATCTTGATGGGCTGGCCCACAACATAGGGGGGAGGGAGGGGAAGGAGACACAGCTGGAGATGGACAAGTTCCCCTTTGTGGCCATCTCCAAGGTGATCATGGATGGCAGTCAGAATTACATGTACCTGAAGAACAGAAGTGATGTGGGATATGAACTGGGTAAGAAGGGCAGGGGCACAAGGTTGGACTGCCTGGATCTCATCAGCATTTGGAAGAACTTCCAACCCAGACATAAATACTCTTAACTATGTCTGGAATCACACCAAGTTGCTGACCTTTGACCCATCCAGGGTGGATTACCTCATGGGTCTCTTTGAGCCCAGAGACATGCAGTAAGAGTTGTATCAGAAAAACCTGACCCTTTGCTCTCCAAGATGGTGAAAGTAGGCCTTTGGATCCTGACAAAGAATCCCAAAGGCTTTTTTTTTTCTGGTGGAAGAAGGCAGGATTGACCATGGGCACCATGAGGGCAAAGCCAGGCAGGTACTGCATGAGATAGTGAAGATGTTCTAGGCCATCAGAAAGGTAGATGCCTTAACTGTAGTTACTGCCAATCATTACATTCTGGTCTTCCTATGGCGTCACTCTCCCATTCAACTTCTTCAATCCTTCCCCTAATTCAACCAAAGGGGTCCAATGGTTGGGTGGAAGATATCTGCAAATGTCTCAGCCAGCTGCTTGTAGGGCTGCTCAGAGGACATAGATGCTCCTGTCTGTAAGCAAATCATAGCATCAGTAATAGTGTCATGTCTTGGTGCCTGGCCATGGGATGGATCCCTAGTTGAACTAGTCATTAGATCTCCTTTCTGTCAGTCTCTTCTCCATTTTTGTCCCCAGGCAGGAATAATTCTTTGTCAGGAATTTTGACTGTGGGTTGGTAACCTTGTCTCTACACTTGAAGCACTGTCTTTCTACTGGAGGTGGACTCTTTCAGTTCCCACTCCCCACTGTTGGAGATTTTGGCTAAGGTCACCACCATGTTCCACCATAAAGGACACATGCTCTACTATGTTCATAATAGCATTATTTGTAATATCTAGAAGCTGTTTGTTTTTTAAACATTCTCTAGTACTGCCTGCAGTCTTCCAATGTTAATTCCTAAGAACATAATTACCATGAACACACAAAAAAGATAAAACTTTATTAAATGGAAAACATAAACATAAAACTTATTTAATTCTACCCCGAGAATGTCTGTCCAAATGTGAACTGAACAAGGGTGAAACCAATAGACATGTCAAACTGGACAGAAAAAAGTTCTTGAGGCTTTGCCCTAACATGAAGAACTACAGGCAACTAAGGAACTACAGGGAGATGCTGATAATATTTTACATCTTGCTAGTAATTTTGACTTATTTATAGTGGATGTTGAGTATTCAAACTCAGGTCCTTATCGTAGTAAAGAGAGAACTTTTACCTACAAACACATCTATTCAGCTCCATAATTTCTTTATAAACAATCATTTGTCCTTGCATGTGATAGGCAGACTATATATTTAAAAGTGACAATAGAGAATATAAAAATAAATTATTGACCAATAAAATATATAAAAGTTTGAAGCTATATTAAGAAAAGTCTGTACTATAATATAATATCAATAAAGTACATACTTATGTTCATATGTTAGACAATTTAAATGTACAATGTGTTAAGTTTCTGAAAAATATTTTTCGGTCACATATAGAGAAGAAAAATGTAAAGTTTGCATTACTGCTATACATAAAAACGTAATGATAGGTTATATTCAAACATTTGATAGGGAGATTAATCAAGCTTACCTCCAAAATAAAGAAAGCTATAAAAATTATTATTAACACTAAGTCATGAAATGTTTTTGGAAATATTCTAGCAACATGCCTAAAGGACTCAGCATTTTATTCCACAGATACTGGCTCATTGTGTTCATGGTTGCTCTATTCACAATACCTAGGAAAAGAAATAAAAAATAAAACATTTAATGTTTTTTAACCAATCAAAGAATATGAAAATGTGGTACACAAACCCTGGACCCATGGCTCCAGCCACATATGTAGCAGAGAAAGGCCTTGTTGGGCATCAATGAGAAGAGAGGCCCTTGGTCTTATGTAGGCTCAATGCCTCAGTGTAGGGGGATGCCAGGGTGGGGAGTAGGAGTGGGTATGAGGGGGCACTGATTTGCATTTTAAAAAGTCATCAGGAGAGCCAACACTAAGCCTACAAATAGTGTACAAAATTATTATGTGCTTGTTTTAATATAAAATATACATTTAAATGACATGTATGAGAAGTGATTCAGTAGCAGCTAAAATTGTGATGTGACTCACTTCATCCATGTAGGCAACCACTCATATTCATAAAATAAAAATATATCTTAAAAAAGTATTTTATAATGTTTGGTAGTTACTCTGAATAAATTTCACATCATTGGACATCTCTATCTCATCTTCTAAGAATTTTACATTTTATTATTAAATTTATTGATGATGAAGCTGTTTCATCTCCTAGTATTTTAATTTGAATTAAGTAGCACCAAAATGAGTATCACATCCTACATAAGACATAAAAATGGAGCTGATATATATTTCAGCCTTATTATCCCTCTGGATGTGATCATATACAGTATGAAATCTAAACCCTGATACTATTTCTTTGTAAGTCTTATGGAGAACCAGCTACCCTGTTTTTAATATTGTATTTCTAGCACTAAATTTCTTGACCAGCACTCTATTTACCTGGATATTGTAAAAAGCAGATACATTTGGCTTAATTTGATTTTTTATCATATGAACAAAAGTTAATATGATTACCTTTATGTCATAAACCTTTACATGCTTAGGAGTTGGAATTTGAACACATAAAATTATCCTTAGAAACATAGTTCCTGGAAGCAAAAATGACCCAACAACACACTTTATCATGGGTAACTACACCTATACCACTTTAACCATAAAACATATGAGGAACATGATGAGCCCTCCTCTACACTTGTATCTTTCACTTGTATTTTTATGTGACTTACATAAAACTAGGTAAAGTACCACACACAACATATTTAGTAAGTATTTTGTGCCACTCTAGGTTCCATTATCTGTTCTAGGAATCATGAGAGTATCAATCAAACATGTCACACACACACTAATCTATTTGTTTGAGAATAACTAGTCACTGTTTGAATCATGAAGTTTATTTAGAGAATATCCTTTCAGCTACTTTCAGTGTCTATGAAAGCTTTTCAATTTCAAAAAATAAACTAAGCATTTTTCTTTTACATAGTAATATGTACTTCTCATTTCTTCTAGATTTTCTTGTCTAATTACAATGTAATGAATTACTTAAGAATTCCCATTGGAATTAAGTAGAATATCTGTTGTGATAGTATCTAAAATTCACCATCATATCAGGACACATACCTTCTGATTGCATGCACTTACACCAATATGACCACATGATTACCATGACAACTTCTGTGTTCTGTGAGTCTTACAGCATTGAGAGAGGTTGCAGTTGCTGATACTCCACAGTGACTGGAACCTGTCTCAGTGCTGCATAGTATACAATTTGTTGGATGGAGAATTACTATATTAATTGACTCCAGACTCTCCAACAGACATAATAAATCCTTACAGTTGTCCTTACACAAATGCTAAATTTGTTTGTATTTCCTGGGGAAGAACAACTATATTGTCATTTACTTTCTATCTCTCCCCTGATTCCTGTGATCTACCCTCCTTATACCTCATTCTATGTTTTATTGATAAGGAATGTGTTTTCTTCTTTATTTACTTACATTTTCTAACCGAAACTCAAGAGAAAAATTAGCAAGTCAAGTCATCTCAACAAAGGTTAGCTCATGAGACATCAAAAGCCTACCAAAGCCTAAAGGTAAAAATCCTTAAGGGTACCCACGACTATAGTAATAGCACAATCCCCAGGTCATACCAAAATAAAAACTTGTAAACCTTGTTCAACCTTGAGATGTTCAAGCTACAAAGAACCCATCCTTAGGATGCATAGGTCTTGGAGGAAGAAACCAAGCCATATGAACAGTAATTGGACAAACAGATTATCTAAGTCCACAACATATTTGTAAGTCAGTTCCATGTTCATTGGTTTTCATCATTGGTCCAAGTGATACTACTATAAAGCAAGATGTCTAAGTGCTGAACTTATATCTAATTCCCAGAGAATTAAAAATACATTGTACATCACATTGCAATTAAATTTTCTTGATATATTTTAATAAAAAAAGATGACTCTGAGGACTAGTAATGTATAATCATATTCAGTTTCACTCCCTTCCCTCCATTTGTGCTAGAATGTATGTATGTATGTATGTATGTATGTATGTATGTATGTATGTCAAATTGAGGGCTAGATTGTGATCTATTCATTCTACACATTGTGCCAAAAAGAGTCCATGACAAGACAGAATCAAACTCAGGGCTGATGAAAAATAAGTAAATAAATAAATAAACAAACAAACATATATCAACAAAAATAATATAAAGATTCAATGAAATGACTTGGTTCTTTTAGAAAAATCAATAAAGACTGATCAACTATTAGTAAAATTTAGTAAAAGAGAGAGAAAATATCCATATTAATAAAACTGAAGGATCCTTCCAGTCTTTGCCTGTGCCCTGAGCAGTTCTAGGGCACCAGCTTTGCACCCAATCTCCCCAAACCCAGAGGAGGCAGGACTCCCAGAAGTTTTTTTGGAAAAAAAAAACAAAAATGATAATAAAAAACCCTGAAGGTGTTCTAGGTCCCATATAAATGTCAAAGGACACCATAAACAAAAATGATCATGCTAGGTTATTAGCAGTTATAGAAAAATGACTATGCAAAATATAATGAGACAACTGTTTAGACTTACTCTATTCACACAGAAGAACTGGTTACAATTTAAGCAAATGTGGCTCCGTACAGAATCTTAACATGGAGGGCTGGCCCTAATCATGTCCTCACAGTATTTAAGAATCTGCCTTAATGACTGTGAAACATGAACATAGGTCACATTTATTCCTATCCTGGAAAATATTCCTTGTACATACAACATACTATGTCCTACTCCCTATCTATATGGTTGACTGCCAAAATTGTGATAATCTATACATGGCTATAAAGTTAACACTGGGAACCAAAATTATGCTTAAGTAACAGATTAGGACTGGCGCTATTAATTACCCAAGTAACACTGGGTGGTTATATTTTGTTTAACTACACCTAAAACACCCTGACCACATAAGACCACCCGCAATGAAGAACACAATGAGCCCCACTCTACTCAGCATGGCATATTTCATTCTTATAAACATGACAGACACCAATCTGAATATAGCATTGCATATAAGAACTTTAATGTGGATGCTCTGCCCCAGATTATTTATATTTGACACAAATCATTCTGCTCCACTCAATATGAAAGCTCACTTCTTCTTATGTTTATATCTTAGAAAACATTCCCACAGTTGGCTATGGCCTCCTAGTTCTCCACAGTATACTGTATCCTGGTCTCTATTTACAGTGTCAATTCTCAAAAGTACATAGATAAAAGGTGTATCATTTGTTCATATTGGATTTAGTTTCTTCTAAGTATTTTTTCTTTAATCTACATGTTATAATTCTGTAAAAATTGAACATGTAAAATTATACTCTGGATATTTATGGAACCTGAGTTTACTTATGATTAATTACAATGAGGGATCCATGTCAAGTGTAACTGCACTGTACCATTCAGACCATTTAAGGCACAATAAATGAAGAATACCATGAGCCTTATTCTATTTAGTATGATGTCTTTTACAAATATTTCACATGATGGACACCAGTCTGAACACAGTACTGCACACAACATACTTTAGATGAGTCTAAAGAATTCAGAGATTCTGTAATATTTCAAATCTTCATTGTGTCATGAATAATGCAGGTAACTTGAAACCTAACATAATTTACTAGTAAGTTCTAGATAACAAATAGCTACTACTGTTCATAATATATTCTTCATATATACCACCCTCTCTCACTTCTAGTTCAGTGACCTGGGATATAAGATAAGTACTGGTTTTACATTTTGCGTCAGGATGACTGATGCTTCATCTTTTTCCCTACCCTGTAATAACCATCATATTTGAGGATCCTCATCTAAATCCATCTTGAGGATGTATGCTGTGAAGATGGCTACAGTACATACTAGATTTTTATTTATCGATTCTCGTAATCTAGTGTGATAGGTGAACACTAGATTTCTTTATTCACAGGTATAGGGAATTGTTGGGGGCCTACTTTTAGCAGAAAGCAGCTATCAGCTTTGCAGCCATCTTGAGCCATATACCCTGACATGAGACTTGGATTACAATAGCCTACAACAGCTGAGTACACTCTGATAATCTTGGTTTAGATACCTTGGGTGTGTGAGATTAAAGGTGTGTAACTTAAGAGTGTGACTTAGAAGTGTAGAGATCAGATTTAGAGACAAGACCTAAGGGCATGATTAAAGGTTTGACCAAAAGGCATGGCTTAGAAATGAGACATATAAAAGGCAGAGGCAGACAGTAGAGAAGGAGACACTTAGAGGAAGAGAGACTGAAGAATAAATGGGATTGAAACACACTCTGTCTGGTCTCCATTCTTCGAGTCCGTCCTCACTGTCCCTCTTGCTGAACCCTGACCCAAGGACCAGAGCGGCAGCTTGGACCAGGATACAGTGGCCGGCAAACACGGGGCAGCCCGGGCCTCAACATTTTGCTCAGGTCCCAACATTTTTGGCCGCCCGAACGTGGGGCTAGTGCGGTTTTTTGGCTCCTGAATGTGGGGCCAGTGCGGTTCTCAACAGGGAATGACAAAATATTGACCTTCATCTTCTATCTCTCCTTTTGAATGTGATCCCATATTCCTTTCTATCTCATTTTGCTGATACTAAATATCCATTAATAATACATGTATTACCATTATAATTGTGTTCTCTAACCAATTTGAGGCACATGTACATTCTTAACTATCTTTAAGTCAAAACAATGGGGCATTAAATGAGAAGTGATGAAAATGGTAGCTATCTCAAGGATGCCTTGAAGACTATTTAAGTACAAGGTGTTATATGTAATTATTTAAAAAACAGCCGCCAGTCAAGCCAACTGTCTAAGCTGCAGCATCTCTGCCTAGTTCAGCCACCATGCTACGTGGCCAGAAAGCATGTGCACACTGCAGCTAGAAACAGCCAGCCAGAAAAGCAAGCCCTGTCACACAGTCTCTGCCAATCTTTCATGCTGTCTCCACAAGGCTGGGCATTGCCAAACCATCCTGCCAACCACATGGGCTCAGTACAAATGAGACTCTAATGCTTAGATTATCCAAAAGCTTATGTACTTAGTAATGATCAATAACAAGATGCCCTTACAATCAGAGGTGTAACCCAATATCTAACCTAGATATACCAACTACTATTGACTGCTACAGACAAGTGAACATCAGCCTCCATGTCCCCCTCTCTCCTTCTACATCTCTCCCTTAGCTCTTCCTCTTCCATCTCCTCCTCCCTTGCTACTCCTCTTCCTCTCCTTACTCCTCCCACCTTAGCTCCTTCTACAACAAGGCACAAAGTATACAAATTGAAGAGCTTCTTCAGCATTACTCACACAGAAAGCCCATGTGTAACATACACTTAGTCTCACTGACATCAACGTGAATAGGGATTGACACTAAAAAGCTGTTGAACACACACTGCTTCAGAAAACTCCACAAACCATGTATCTTATCTTCATGCATTTATTCCCTGGTGTAATTTATTTCAAATACTATATTATTAATATTACATTTACTTTCCACAGTCACTTCTCTTACAGCAGATCTCTTCTTCACTTCTCTAAGATAAATGGTTGTCACAAATGAGATAAAATAGACAACTATCAAAAATTTCCTTATATTTTTGTTTTTTAACATAAAGGTGTTCCTGTTTAGAACTCATCATCACAGTTTACGATAGTGACTAGGTATTTCTGGTATACTTTGTTTTGACTTATTACCTTTGTGAACTACATCATTTTCCTGCAGCCTCCAATAATCATTGTCATAGAATAAAGAATGTGTGAGTTCAAGATCTTTGTCTTTAAAAGGCTGAACAACATAAGTAGAGCCTTGGCCCAACCAATTAAATGAAAGAAAGAGTACCTAACGAACGGAATCAGAAATAAACAGAAAAAAAATTATAACAGATACAGAGGAAATAAGGGGATACTTTAAAAACTAGTATTTTTTAAGATGGAAAATCTAAACAAAATGGATTGTTTTCTATATTCAGCAAAACCACATACATTAATCCAAGAAGGGTTTACCAAGATAAGCAAAACTGAAACATATGAGTCAATTGAAACAAAAATAAAAATCTTTCAAAAAACAACTATTCAAGGTAAAGTTGAATTCAGAGCAGAATTTTGTAAGATCTTTCTTAAACTCCCTAGGAACAAACTCAGCTTAGAGAGGAGTTCTAAGAGAAGGGGTGTCTGGGAGCAGCAAAACAAATGATTCAAAGTCAAATGAAGGGCCCAAGCTGGTGCCCCATGATCTGGTCAAGACAGCTTTCCAAAGTGCTCTTTCTATGTTCTGCTTGAGACAGTTGTCCAAACAGTTCTCTCTTGCTATTCTAAAAATTCTCCGAATAGCTCAAAAGACCAGTTTTAGTTCTGGTCTCAAAAGACCAGTTCAGTCTAGTTCCATCTATTAGACTGTGAAATTTATGACATGCTTTTTAAATAGTTGTACAGTATCCCATTGTGTAAATGAACTGTATTTTCTGTATCTAGTCTTCTGTTGAGGGACATCTGGGTTGTAATATTGCTGAATCTTCAGGTAGAACTATTTCCAATCTTTTGGGAAAAAAAAACCCTCCAGATTGATTTTCAGAGTGGTTCTACAAGTTTGCAAATCTCGCCAGCAATGGAGAAATGTTCCTTTTTTCTTCTCCATATCCTTAGACATTCTGATTTGTGTAAGGCAGAATCTCAAAATTTGTCCTGTCTAAAAGAAATGCAGGGGCAAAGATGAAGCAGAGACTGAAGGAATGATCAACAAATAACTGGTCCAAGGTGAGATCCATCATATGGGAAAGCGTCAATCTCTGACATTATTAATGATACTCTGCCATGCTTGCAAACAGAAGTCTAGTATAAGTATCCTTTGAGAAGCTCTACCCAGAAGTTAAGTGAATGGATGCAGAGACCTATAACCAAACACTGAACAGAGGTTGGGGACCCCTTACGGAAAAGCTGGGGGAAGGACTGAAGGCCATGAAGGCAATAGGAACCCCACAGAAAGACCAACTGTGTCTCCTAACCTAAAGTCCTAGAAGCTATTGGAGACATCACCACCAACCAAAGAGCATACATTGTCTGAACCAAGACCCCTGGCACTATGTAGCAGAGCACTGCCTTGTCCTACCACAGTGGGAGAGGATTCCCCTAATCCTGTAGCCTTGATGGGGATACTCAGTGGGCTGTCACAGATATGAAGGGGAGGGGAGGTGGGAGAGGGACACTGTGAGGGGGAATTGTGGGGGGTAAACATTTGAGATGTAAATAAACAATCTTTATACACCACAATAAAACCAAATTTAAGCACTATTTATCTATAAATCAATCTTTGTAGAGATTATGCTAGAAGAAAAATTTCAACTTGAAGAGATTAACCATATATAAGAAAATACCTGAAATTATCTAAGAACAGCAAGTCAAAAGAGGTGAAATCCACAACTTAACAACAAAATAAGAATAATCAAGAAACACTAATCATTGAAAAGTTTTAACAACAGCTGTCTAAATTGCCCAATGAAAAGATTCAGAAAGGGTTCCTTCCTGTCATGGCCTGAGAACTGAGCAGATCCCAGGTGGCAGCTCTTCCCCAATCTCACAGAATCCAGAAAAGGCAGGCCTCCCTGGAGCTCTAACCCAGGCACTATCTTACTTAGGTAAGGAGAAAGCAACTCCCACCCCAAACAGAGAGTAACTGGGACCCACTAGGACCCTGAAAGTCACTCCTGGCCTGAAGCACTGGTTCCTTCTACAACTATGGTCATGACTTTTGCCTTGTTTATTAATATTCCTTGTGCCATTTTAATTGCTCCTAGTTTGAATTTATTAACAGGCCGGATACAAGAGATCATCTAACCAATAGAGACAATTGATTCACTTCTAAAGCTTGAAGGTAAAAACCCATTCTAGAAGGTACTTCATACTTCAGACACAGGATTTGGAGGAATCAAAATGGAACTTAACTAGACTTTTTCTCCATGAGGATTGGCTTTCATGATATCAGAGGGTGCTAGAAAAGCTGCCAAGGGAAAGGAACAACTGGCAGTCTTACTCAGCTGTAAAGCCTGCCACAGTAGAAAAAACAACAGTCACATTTGTCAGAAGTGAAAATCAACACAATCTATCCCAGGTATTTTATGACCTCACAATCTTTATAAGCTTGAACTCTAATCACATGTCTTGGTAGTTCCTATGAAATTCAACTCAATTGTCCTTTCCATTGTATTTCCTATAGTTACCATATATTTATTAGGATGACTGCCAAAAATAAAACCAATATCATATTAATGTTATTTATTGACACTGAAAATGAAATGGGTCTTCTAGATTTTTATGTTTGCAAATATGCATGTTGTTCCTCAAGGGAATAACAGAGAAATGAAATTATCCTTAGGAAACATAAAACCTAGATAAAGAAATGCTCAACTATGGTCAGAAGCCATAGCAAGGTATACACTTAAAACTTACTGACAGTATAAAGCAACAAAAATTGAGAAACATGGTGAGCCTTCCTATACATAGTATGGCACCTTTCACTTTTTGTTCAATGTGAAAAGCACTATACTACGTAAAGAACTGCTCACAATATTATTCATATAAACATACTGAAAAAGTAGCCTCTGACATTTACTGTAACATTCATAATACATGTTACCTGAATCTTTTTCTATCTTATTCTTCAATTTAGAAAATCACTTTGTTGTAAAACACTACATATTCCTGTAATATCATATCCTCTAACTTCCCTTCTGTTTCTGATAATTTTTCTCATTTCTAAGATATTAAGCTGATTCTTATTTCTCTTCCTTATATTGTTACATTCCTTTAGTTCTTGATACTTTTTTCAGGTAACCCACAAAAACAAAATATAAAGATTATGAGCACAGTGTTCCCAATGAAGGAGTAAGAGGAAGGACTGAAGGAGGTGAATGGGTCTGAAACAACATAGGAAGAACAGCAATATCAACCAACCAGAACCCCTCCCTAGAGCTCCCAGGGACTAAACCACCAACTAAAGAGTACACATGGAGGGACCCATGGCTCCAACTACATATGAAGCAGAGGATGGTCTTGGTGGGCATCAATAAGAGAAGAGGCCCTTGGTCCCATGAAGGCTCAATGCACCAGTGTAAGGGAACTCCAGGGTAGGAAAACAGGTGTGGGTGTGTGGACAGGAGAACACCCTCACAACAGCAGGGGAAAGGGGTATGGGATTGAGGGTTTTTGTAGGAAAACAAGGAAAGTGGATAACATTCTAAATGTAAAAACAGAAAATATCCATTTTTTTTAAAAAAAGGGTAAAAAATAAGGATTATACTATGAACATATCTTAAGTATGTCTGCTATTACAGTGATTACAGTGCTTTCTGTCATAAAGTAACATGTTGTTTTGTTTACATGTACTCCACAAAGTCCACATGGTCCTTTGCAAAATTGTATTTGGTGCTTGTTACACATGGAAAAGTGACTTCAGAATAATGTAGAGTATGACTGGTTGAATGAAGTCTTCCACTCATAATGTGAGTATTATGAAATTAAGACCTACCTGGGCATACACATTCTGGAGGCACATATTTCCAACATATATCATATATGTGAAGGATAACTGCAATTATATATTCTGACCATGTAAGTCACAACAAATGAGGAATATTATGAACCTTACTTTACCCACCATGGTGATTTTCATCATCATTCATGTGATAAACACCAAGGTGAATACAGTACTGCCCATAGATACTGAAAAGTCTTTTGATGATAACCCAGAATGCACTTCATCATGAGCCTTCATTTCAACATATACAGAGAAGTGCCGGTGACTTGCAACAGGACCTAACTTATACATAAGGCTTAGAAAATATAATTGTCAATGTGTTTTACCATACACTCTCAAAGGGAGCCCTCTCATATTCATTTTGTGTCAATAAATACTTTTGAAAGTAAGCTTGTTGCAATTTTCTTTTACAGATTATGGTGTCACTGAAAGTTCTTGATGTTTTTAATTCTTTAAATTTGTATTTAAAAATTTGTTTTCAAAGAGTATATTTTAAGCATGGTACCCCATTTCCAACTCATTCCACAACTTGTTGAATAAAGAAATAATTTCTCAGCTGATTTCTATAATCCCCAGAGACATGTATGAAGACATGTATGAATCCTCCCAGGATAACATGATATAGTAGTAAATTTCTTTAATATTTTTAGGAAAGGAAACTATACTACCTTATACCTTCTCCATCCTTTTACATGGTTTTATTTAGATTCCATTTAGAAGATCATTCTTTTGGGCTTCTTCATCTCTGTACATTCACAAGGAGAACTGACAACACAAAATATATCAAGTAGTCCTACCTAACTCACCTACCAATAGGAAAGTGACCTCATTGTTACCTGAAGTGTCGTCACCACCATCTAAGACTGACTATCATCTGAGAGACATAATGAATTTTAATAACCCAGAGAGAACCTGGTCCCATGTAGTACCATTAATACCAGACTGCCTCCAAAAATGTTATTTAACCAATTTTAATAATAATCTGGCAAAAGCATCATTATCCCCTTCAAATTATCTCACTGCTAATGTACTACAATATCTAAACCATTAAAAGTTATTATGAAGATCATGCTATCCATACCATTTAATTTCTCTTTGCATTTCTCAAAAGGAGAGCTGTCAGGGAAGGATTGTCAGGAAGAAGAGAATAAGATTTGTACCATATTTTCTTGTATGAATACAAGTTCTCTAGTGTCTTCTATTTCTTTTTATTCCTGTAATGAAAATGTATTCATACTATGATAATGCTGGAGCGATGGAGAGTGCATCTCACATACCTTATCTGACAAAACACTCTTAGGACCAAAGCACATGAGTTTAGGGTAAATGCACCTACAACTTCACCACAAAGGTACATAACAAACTGAAGTTGGTGAGACTTACATAAAATCAGAGACACAGAAACAAGGAGAAAAAATAAACCTGCAGTTTTCTAAAGAGAGATTACACACAGTATTTTAAATGTATACATTTTTTCATTATTTACCAACTTCTGTGATATCTGTCAATCTTCAGTCCATAGCACAATACCTGACTCTCCTTGTGTACTTTTTTTTTTTTTTTAACTCTTAAGAGTTGTCAAGTTCTTAATCACCAAATCATCTCTCTAGCCCATTGGCAGCCTAGAAAATAAAAAAATATTTTTACCAACTACATTATCTGATAGAAGACTAAAATGTAAAATATATAAAGAATTTTAAAAATTAGATATAATATTCAATTCAAAATAGGGCACAGGGTACAGATATAAACAATATATCACAATAAAGGAAACTCAAGAGACTGAAAAACTACAAAAATAGTGTGAGAATTCTTTAGACTTCAGAAAAATGCCAATAAAAACTATTTTGATATTGTATTTACACCTATCAAAAAGGCTAAGATCAACAATGACAGCTTGTGGTGGAGATGATGTGGAGCAAGTTCCATTACTGATGGGACTGCAAATTTGTACATCTACTATAGAAATTAACACAGTGTTTCCTTAGAAATTTAGGAATTGATTTATCTCTAGATCTAGCTATACTTTTCTTGGCCATATACCTAAAGGATGATTCATCCGACCGCAAGGACACATGCTCAACTCTGTTCATTGCTGATCTATTCATTATAGCCAAATTTGGAAAGAGTACAATTTTTTGATGTCCCTCAAAAAATAGATAAAAACTGTTGTAAAATTATGCAACGAAATGTTACTCACCTATTAAAAACACATCATGAGACTTGCAGAAAAATAGATGTAAATAGAAAAAAACCATCCCATGTGAGTTATAAAAGACTCAGATACATAAATATGGTATCCATTTACTTCTATGTGGATACTAGTCATTGAATAAATGATAACCCACCTGCAATCTCTTTACCAGAGGGGTTAGATATAGAGAAGGGGACTAGGAAATTACACATGGATCTCCCTAACAGGGAATAGTTTGCAACAATGAAAAATAAGATTAAATTTGGATGGAAAGAGCAAGAAGTAGTATTTCAGAAAGGTTTTTAGGGAAGAACAGGATATAATTATTCAATAATCTCACCAAGTAAAAAAGAGTAAAAGAATCTTTTCTAGTCTATCACTTTTATCTAGGTAGGATACAATTGGAGGGTGCTGTCCATATTTAGGGTAGCTCTTTTCATTTCAAATAATCTGACCCTGCCTGCTGTGGCTCATCTATTAGTTGATTCCAAAATCAGTCAAGCTGAGAGCAATGGTTAGTCATCATTCCATCACTACCTAGAAATGATTGCACTCATTGGGCTCTTTGAGCCTTAAACCCTAGACAGTGAAATGTATGTACATATGTATGTATGTATGTATGTATGTGTGTATGTATATATGTATGTATGTATATACATATGTAAAAATAAGAAAACAGAACCAGAAAACCCAAGACCAAAAAAACAAAAAATTAAAACTAAACTCCAAACAATTAATCAATGCTGAGTGGAAGAAGTGGCTTCGCACAGGGTTAAGTGAGTGAATTAGATATTTAATATCAATTAGTTAGCTTTGAATTTATATACATACAAGTAAAACTACTGTGTATGCGTAAAATAATAACTAATAATAAAAAATCGAGAATTGGAAAGACGAAGGGGACTATATGGGAAGTTTGACAGTGGGAATGAAAGGGGAAATAATTAATAATTTAATTCAAAAACTTGTAATTGCAAAAGCAAGAATACAAATGCTAATAATCTTAACACTTACTCTAAGAATTCAATGAATAGATAAACTCGTGAAAGATCACTATAGAACATTTGAAATGAACATAAACATCACTATTCAAAAAATAATATGCAATACAGGATTGAAATTAACAATACCTATAGAATGAAACTATTCCCATTCAAATCAAGTCACCATCACCATCAGGTCATAAGGAAGCAAACAAGAAGCTTAGGAAACATCTTATTCTTAGCATGCCTAGATGTCATGTCCTCTTGCTTATCTGGAAGTGTGGTAAAACAAAATATAAGACTCTATTCCTTTTCTTTCTTTATATTAACAATGAAATTATTAATGTCCATACTTATATTAACATATCTAAATGTATTCCAAAGGTTTAAATTAAGTCCTCCTTACAGGATATAGTTTTTTAAAGCCAAGATTCCAACAAACATCAGGAACAACACTTAAACTACCGTGACCTTCCAAGGCCACAAATAAATGAGGAATGTGATGAGCCTTAATCTACACAGCATGGCACCTTTCACATGACATATTCACATAATAGGTACCAATCTATGTAGACCAATGCACATGAGATATTTAATATATTTCTGATGGAAAGCTGGTCTGTCACTATTTCACCTTCAAGAGTCATAACTCCCCAATTATTGCATCCTTACCTCATTTAGTAATAAATCTTAGGGAATAACTACCAATTCTACTTTACCATGATTTTCTTTCATATAATATCCTTTTAACTGTCACTATTTTTGTAAATACTTTCCACCACCATTTCAACAAGCTAATATTCAATTTTCTTTTTCAAATTACTTACTAAAGATGTTTTTTTCTTACAATATATTCTGATCATGTTTTCACCTCCGCCGACTCTTCTCAGATCTGCCACCCCACACATCAACCTCAAGCACCTTTCATTTGCTTAAAAAAAAACAAGTGAACAAACAACAGTAAAACACAAAACTCATCAAAATGAAAAAGCCAAACAAAAAGCAGAAAACACAGAAACAGTTACCATTACAACAATGCATGAAACACATATTATTTCTAAATGCTAAGGATTATAAAACATACTTTTACCTTGTCAATCTTATTTTACCTAGCCTATATCATATTCTGATTAACACCATGGTGAAAGATACATACATAAATATTATGGAAATAAGTTAGTAGCCTCCATTAATACAGTCTCAAAATTCAGTGTTTATGAACTCAATGATAGTAAAATATTATCATATCAAAGAATAATATTTCCTACAAGATCAAATGGCCATCCAGAATCCTGGAAGCCCAGAAACATAACTTTGGGAATATCATGTCATTTTCATGAGGCTATAATAAACGAGCAAATTAATATTCCACCTAGACATAAATTCACATTTTTGATAATTGGAGAATTATAACACAGTTATAAATACTATAATACTAGATTCACATAAGGTTAAAAATAAATGAAAAAATGTGACATCCCGTTTAAAACTCTTATCATCACTCAAAATTTATCAATCTGCCCTGTACCATAAAATATGAACCTTAATTATATTTATGTGTCCTTCTTATGAAATAGCTCTACAATATTCTTTTCTACATATTTCCATCTAGATAATGTTATATGCATGGATGATTATTAAATTTGAGATTAAATAAGAAAAAGCCAATGATTCTTCAATCCTATACAAAGAACTATAAACAATTGTGAAAAACCAGAAATGGGAGATGTCCCCTGGCTCACAGCACCAATGGAAGAGCACAGCAGTCAGTTGACTAGTGTGAAACAGTCATCCTTGAAAACATACAAACAAATAACACTATACAGACTAAGCTGAACATATTTGAGAATAAATAGGTATATATGCAAACACACGAATAAGTTCAATAACAAATACTACCAATGAGGTCATCAATTTGAGAGAGAACAGGGCAGAGTGTTTGGAGAAAGGAAATCAGAGGTATAAACATTGTAATTAAATTATAATTTAAAAAATAAACTAAATCTGTAAGTTTAAGAACATGTAAGGTTTTGTGTCAATCTCTATGGTTATGACTCTGGATGTATCTGTAAGGTTAAAATTTAAGAATAAATTAACCTTTCCAAAATTTAGTCCTTTAGATCAAATGCCAAATTAAGTCAAGCAAGCAAGAGTAAACGCTTCTATAGGACAATATTTCAAGTGACACACACAGTGAGCCTTCCTCTACCCAATACGCTGTCTATCATCATTTATACTGTACACGATGGAAAACAAATTAGGTAAACCAGGGGTACATCTTACCTTTAATATGAAACTGTTGTAAATGTAGCTTCCATGATGGTCTTTATTTCTAACGAAAGTACCACTTGTAGCTAAAACCTGAGATACTTTGTGTGTAGCATATATACATATATGTACACACACACAAACAATTTAAAGTTCTTCACCATAAATTCCTCCAATAGCATGTCCTCTGACATTTCTTTTATTTCAATGAATGGTCTTCTCTACCAAGACAATAAGGAAGATTGCAATTTTACTTCTTCCTATAACATGTAAGTATTAAAAACAAATATTTTTCTATTTAATTTATCTTGATGTTTTATTATAATATCTATCTACAATAAAACCAGAAATTGAAAAACACATCTAATGCATTTGTGTATGTATATCACCGTATTCATAAACACATATACCTAAAACAAATTGATGCTTGGTGAGCCATACACTACTCAGAGTGGATAGAGTGACATGTAATTCAAAGTGACTCATTCCAACCTAAGTATTGCAGTGCACACTTGTTAAATGAGGCCCTGTATCATCACATCTTTACATGGTTTCCTTATTCACTTAGATAGGTGAAGGGAAATTACACTGTCCTCTATTTTGTATGTATTTATACTTTCTATTACTATTAATACCTTTAATTCTGGATGATTTGAAAATAATTCATTCTTCCTTTGCTTTGAATTCCTTTATGCATACCAACCCCTATAGGTAACAAATGGATAAACCCAACTATTTTTGCTTTCTTATGACACAGGGTCTCTCCTAATCCCGATCAACTCCCCCACAATCATGGATGGTCTGGAACTCTATGTCAACCATGTTAGCCACAATCTTACAGAAATCCTTTGGTGTCTGCCTCTGAAGTGCACGGATATAAAGGCATGCACTACTATGATCCATTTAAACCCAAAATAATTTTACATGCCTGGGTCATAAGAAATTTACAAGTCCTGTAAGAATAGGAACCATAAGTGGACCTTGGCTACAACATCTCCACCATCCAAAGGCCAGATCACATGAGCTTTGTGTAGGACCTTTATGAGATCATCTCACTAGCACTAATCTAAGTAGAGCCTAACACATTACCTCCTTCACAAAGATATTGACACAGAAAGTTTCCTCGTCCCTGGCAGATTGTAACATACCCACAAAACCTCATAATTTTTGCAACTTCATGTAAGTTCAGGTACAAGATCATAAAACAACTGACTTCATTTTTTCTTCATGCATTTCCTCATCAAATAGTTCCCTGCACTTGTGATTTTTTGAAACAAAGACACAAGCTTTTCCAAAATTTCCTTGTATCAGGGAGAACATTAATGTCCATTATATTCTTATTTTCTAACCTAAACTCTTATTGAAAACCTATCATAATAATTATGACAATTCAATCCAGTTTGGTATACCTGAATCTAGACCACGATTGCATGTACTGGATAATATATTTTCCTCCTGTTAAAGAACCAAACCAAGTAGAAACAAACAAACAAAAAATACTATACAAAAAAAAATCAACAAAACTGTCATCATAATTATTTAAAACAACCACCAGTCAAGCCAACTATCTAAGCTGCAGTGGCTCTGCCTAGCTCAGCCACCATGTTCTGTGACCAGAGAACAGGTGCACACTGCAGCTAGAAGTGGCCAGCCAGAAACACCAGCCCTGCCACCCACAAGACACCAGAGTGGGAGATGGCTCTGCCACTCTTCCACCCTGTCTCAGCAAGGCTGGGCATTGCCCAGACCACCCTGCCATCCATACAGCCCCAGTCAGAAAATGAGACTCCAATGCTCAAAGAGTAATCAAAGGCTTTATATGTTTGGTAATGCTCAATAACAATAAACCCATACAAAGAAAGTAGTTTCCCAGTTAGCTAACCTAAATAAAAGCTGTTACCTGCAACTGCTCTCCATGCCTGCTTGGCTCTCCATGGCTCCTACATCTCTGCTCTCCATAGCTTCTCCTCTTCCTTTTCTTCTTCCTCTCCTTACTCCTCCCACCATAGCTCCTCCCACATATCACCCTTCCTGTTAAAATAAAAAAATCCTTTCTCTCAAAATAAATTAGAATATAACCATACCAATATGTATCACTAAGGTACAAGTCAGACCTAATACCCAGGTTATCATTTTATTGACTAAATAGAACCTCTGTTGTCTCTGCTAATTAAAAGTCTTAGTTCTGAACCTGGCTTTTTTTTTTTTTCTCTTGGCTTTAGAATGGAAGTTAGGTGAAAACCATCCTCTCAAATCTTTTGTCTCAAAGTAAATAGCCAGGATTAGCAATGAGACTGTAAGTCTTCAACCCTGTCACCAATCCAGAATGACTGAGTTAACTGAAATTATGGGCAGCAGAAAGCATAGCTTCTAAAACTTAGCCAATTTATAGAGACCACTGAACACCTAGACTGGCCCTATACTCAAAACACTGGAGCATCTGATCTTCAGACTCTGGCCCATGACCATCTCATAGATCTAGTAATGCAGAATTATTAAGAGATGATTACTCTGCCTTGGCAGATATAATCAGTCGACTATTCCACAAGAGTGTCCTTTTCTGGACAGCAATTTTTCTTTAGATGAAAAGAGGCATTTTCACCAAAACTAGAGTAACCCCAAAGATGCTCAATTTCTCTTAGAATCAAAGATAGGCAAGCTGCCAGGAACAGAGAGGTCTCTAACCAAAGTGAACAATAGTACAGAAATGTTTATAATGTCAATTCTGTGGATTTCTGACATTTTTGAAAACCAACTATCTATATAAGGCAATCTGGACTGTTGTCTGTTAACTCCTCTGAGCCATTTCTAATTAAAACCTAACAATAAACTCAGAGCTATGAATTTGCTATAGGTCTTTAACTTACAGTCTAAACACCTAAAATAATTTTTAAACATTTAAAGAAGGACTGGGTCTAAGACTTGTATTCCTAAATGTGTTATATAGGCACAATGCCTATATGAGAATAACAATATTAATCTCACTTTTATATCATTAAGAAACTCGATACCAATGAAAACCTTAAATTTGAAATCATAATAGATTTTGTATAATTTAAGAAATATAACTTTAGCTTAATAAAAATTATACAGATTTCTACTACATAGGCTATGGCTAAGTAATTAATCCTAGCTACTCTGCTCTGTACCAATAAAACCACTACTTTTCCCTAGAGACACAGCCCAATATTAACCACCTCAGTCCCTAAGCTCAGGGAATAGGGGCGCTGACTTCTTATTAACTTCTTCAAGCTGATTAAGAGAGTTGAGATGTTAGAAGAGAGGTCGGGGGAAGAGTAAATTCATAAGCCTCTGACATCTGTGTCTTCACTGCATCTAGCTGAAATTCCAGGACATCAGATGTTCGGGAAGGTCTGCTCAGCTTGCCTGATGAGTAGATACACCAAGCCTATGCATTCTGCAATATATAATTCTCAAAACATATTTTAGTAACAAGATCTTTTTTTGTTTGAATTCTGGAATCTAGTTTTGTGGCGGCCTTCCTCTGTCATGTCTAATCCGTATAATTCTGAAAGGTAGAAATATCTTAATTATTTCTTCTGAAAGCACACTGAGGAAACCTTTTTCACTAAGAAACATGTCCTTGAGCCAGTAAACTCAAAAAACTTCATCTTGGTCTCTTTCCCAGAATAAAAATATAAAAGTGAATGGAAACATATTGTCTCATCTGACTCTTGTATTACCAAGGAGTTTCAGGAGTCCTCAACTCAACTCCAAGGGAATACATATACTCTCCTTCGCTTTTTGTCTCTACAAATTCTGGATTTGTGAGATAAAAGTCCTTTAACTTTATTTAATCTAAGTAATGGGAAAGAAATTATCTTTTTCTTTAGAATATCTTCTTTCTTTACATTCTCAATTTTGAATGTACCCATGAGGTGAATCATGGATAGTCTACTATAACTTGAGAAAACCCGAATATGGGTCAAAAAAGACTCAAACCACTGCCACATTTAGTCTTTCATTCTAAATATATAAAGCAGTGTACCCAATTCTCTTCTTATAAAAGAATAGTTCTTAATTTTAGTGCCTTGTTCTCCTTTTCCTTACCTAACATATATGCTTGAATGCTGTCCTATGCATCTGATTAAAAAGATCAATGATACATACATACAATTATATATAGCAAGGCCTTGTGATTATCACGAAAACCATTGTCAGTGGTCTTACATGGAAAGCACTAATACTACCCAAAAGCTATCAAAATCACTGAATTAATGAGCAGTACTTTACCTGGAAGATTTGTAAGCAGTCCAATTCTCTAACAACTTCATGAGTGAGACACAACAGAAAGCATGAAGGCATGAAGGTATCACCCACGTAGCCTCATCATCCCGAGCATTTTTCATCACTTCACCAATTACAGCATGACATATCAACATTGACTTGTTCATTCTTAACTGTTAGGAAATACAAAATACACTTTGTCACCTTGCATGATAAAGGAAGACCTAGTGACCTAAACCCAGAGAGCTGGTATGATTCTAACAATCAGTGATCTATTTTGCAAAATGACTTTTAAAAACTAGGTAATGAAAATCTGCTAAAACAATCAAATTATTGGGAGCTTGGAATGAGAATACAACACAGCTGTACCGTGTATATCACCATCCAATTACTGGTCAAACTTACAGAATACAGGAGATAGAAACTTGGCCCATTTAAATTCAAATCACTGATATCATCATAGTATAGAATTTCACACAAAATCTTTGACTGTAGTTTATGTCTGAGTCCATACATCACATAGTACTTTTTAATCATTGACATCAAATGGTATGAAACCAGAACCCTGATTGTGTTTATCTATATTTTCTTGTAAATGTACCCACAACTGTCATTTATCTTACATTTTCTACCCCAATAATGTAACTTGTTGTTTATCTGGATTATTAATACTACAGATAAGCATGTAGTGATTTTGTTTATTTACATAAGGAATGAATTTTATTCTCTAACTTCTATGTCCCCATATCTGTATGTATTCCTGAAGGAAATGTTTGACAATAAATAAAATAATAAAAAATACGCAAATATTTATACTATGATTCATAACAATAGCAAAATTAGTTATAAAGTAGCCTTACAATTATTTTATGGCTGGTGTCACCATAACATGAGGAACTATATTAATGGGTCACTGTATTACGAAGGTTGAGAACCACTGCATTTGGAGTAAAGAACTGTCACGGAGGTTGGACATGAAAGGCTTGATAAGAGTTATAACTTTAAAGCCCCTTTACCTTCTCCCATTTTTGAACACATGCCAAGCTGATGAGAAAACCCTTGTTCTCTGTTGGCATCAGTACGAAATTGAATACATGCAAACCATCCTCATACCCTCTGGATAACCTACAGTACTCCTTCCAATAGGACTCAGATGAGCAATGTTTTCTTAGTCTCCTCTTGAATGTTGGGGTGGGGGAATCATTAGATTCAACAGATCTTCCAAATTTCATTATGTGGGCCCCTATTAACTCTGTAGAATACAGCAGTCAAACTTTCAGAGTGACAGGGAAATCATTCTATTCTGAACTTTCCCTTTATAAATATGGCCCTAAGTGAAAAAGAAACAAATTTAAAATAGAATTAATAAAAGTCAAATGTCAATGATTACCCAGAAAAATCACAGGCAACCAGACCTTACAAGTCAACAATTTAAGTTTTTAGCATTTTGAAGTATTAGAAGCACAAATAAATGAACAAAGGGGGAATTACATAAGTGATTGTAGTGCTCGGGTTTTAGCTATACCATGTTTTTAATATCACTTTTTTTTCTCTTGTCAATTTTCTTTCATTTCTATTCTGTTGAATAGGAGGCAATCAAGGAACACCAATGCTACCAAGTGTAGCCTACTCTCAATGCTAAAGGAATCCCTTAAGTCTGTCAAATCCATGTTTTCTTAATCACATACACAGTAATTGGCATAGATGTAACCCAAGCAAAAGGAATAGTGTCTCTCCATGGTTCTGGAATAGATTTTATAACTACAAAGTTTTGTCCTAAAAAAGATTTTTCTGTTTGTTTGCTTTGGTTTGACAAAGTCATATGTTAATCAGCAACTGTTTGTGAAAATGTTAACATACCCTGGTAGCTCCATGATTTGCAACAGAAACATTTATTTCTTATACTAGGTCTTGAGCTCAGCTTCGACTCTACTTTGGGGACACGTTTAGCTTTTTCTGTGTTTATTATTTCAGGATCCAAGTTAAAGGAGAAATTTCTATCTGAGGTATGTTATGATCCTAGAACAGAACAGGAGAACAAGAGGACAGTTAGAAACTCACATAAAACTGCTAGAGCCATGTGGTCACACCCTTCATAAGTGGCAAGAGAAGACAGGTATACTACTGGAATAAACAAAGACAGAAAAGTAAGGATGTTTTGTACAACAATAGCACCTCCCAAATGTTACCTTAGTATCTCATCAACATGTATTCCTATATACCACTGCTTACGTTAATACATATTTTAATTATATTCACTAAATATACTGTTGAAGGTGGAATGTATAATTTGTTGTATCATATATCCAGTTTTATTGAGGCCTCATTCACTATTATTACCTCTAGCTTTTCAATCTACATGTTGTACACTCATCATCTAAGTTGTCACAAGATATTTGGAACACACCAAGTAAGTTTAATCAATCCTGTACTTCAACTGTAAATATGAACTCACTACAGTTGAATTGATAAATTCAGTAGGGCCTGAAATCATTTATATTCATGATCCATGGTGAGACTGTCATGCAATTATCTGCTCTCATATATGTATATTTTGGGTACTGTGCAATCTAGAATAAATAATGCTGACTTCTGCAACACTGATAAAAAGGAAAGAAAGAAAAAAGAAAATTCCCTTAGAGCACATGGTTTCTTCAGGTCCAAGGAAGCAGATCATGGAGCCATAATAAGGATGGACAGTTTCATCAACTTTACTACCCAAGGCCACAACAAATGAGGATTATGATGAGCTTTACTGTACACAACATGGTGGCTTTCACTTATATTTCACGTGATTTGCACCCATGTGAGTACAGCACTGCCCACACACTCTAGAACTACCACATCTACAGTCTTTATTTCAACATTTGAAATTAAGATGACAGGAACATTAAAGTAACCTGTAAGTCCTAAACAATGGTTACTTTCTTTTACCACACATTCCCCTTAGAAGCTGTCCTCTCGTGTTCTACCATTAGGACTCTTCTTAGTGTACTTCTAAAATTCTCCATCCTTTCCTTGTATAAGCCATAGAATTGAACATATCATGAAGTCAAATATAAGATGGATGAAGTACAATCCAGAATCAGTACATTTATCCTCTCTATGGAGGCATAATTATGACCATGTCCATGTAGCGACTACCCCTGTGTCTGTTGAGCCTTACAATACTGAGAGATGTTGCAGTTACTTACAAAATAAAGTAACTGATACTTCTCTCAGCAATTATAGTGCACACAGATTATTAGATGTCAGGTCACTGTTTTAGCTGACTTCAAAATTAACTTTCACGATTCCTCTCAGCATAACATGTGATGAACGCAATGTATTTCTTCACACAAAACTCCTCAGGAAATATAATCATATTTTCCATTATCTTCCATCTCCATTTCGATGTATCAGACTTGCTTCTTTCTTGAGACTCCTCAAATCTGTATGAATTCATAAGGTTAAGAATTATTAACAAACCAAACCATCTTATGAAATCATAAGTCAGATGACATCAAATACTAAAAAATAAACAAGGCAGGACCTCAAGATACTTGTAATTACTTAGTCATTAGCATCAAGAGAATACATCAAATGAAGATTTCAGTGTCTATTAATATATAAATATTATTAATGAATATATACATTCATGAATATATTATGATTATATGCATATCCATAGTATATTCTGTGCTATGAGACAGCATAGACTGATCCTTGTACTTCATCTCAGCAACAATTTGATTCAGGATTGGCATCTAATAGCTTTAATATGTACATGGCTAAAGAAGCCTTCATCATACCCTTCACATTAATCACACCCCCAATAAACTATGCCTGGAAATGTTTGATTTTACACTGAAGATGAGGATGGTGAATATCTGATTGATTTGCATGTACATATCATACAAAGTAAAACCTGTTAGTAATCTAAAAGGAATAATGATCACCAAATCAATTCATTCTTTTACCATACTTGATTACACTTATGACCAAAACGAACTGTATGGAATTGTAAAGGACTAATAACAAGTATTACTTAAAAAAGAAATATCGATTTGGGGTCAAAAGTTTTAAGGGGGTCGTGTCCTTATCCCTTCACTGGGGATCCTGCCGGTTTACAAGAAGTGGCCTCTCTGGTTCCAAGTCCACATGGTTAGGCATCTCTGCTAAGTTCACACACTCTGACTCCTGGGAGTCTTCCCTATCCCAGGTCTTGGGGTCCACCTAGATGTTACTTCTACCCCTAAATACCCCACAAGATGCAGATTTCCATTCATTTTCCTGGTCCTATGGGCCTCTTTCCTTTCTCTTCACACACCTGATCCTGCACTCATATTCCTCTCTCCTCTCCTCTCCCACCCACTTTCTTCCCTTCCACTACCTCTCATGACAGTTTTGTTCCCCTATCTTAATGTAATTCAAACATCCTCACTTGTGACTTCCTTCTTGCTTAACTTCTTGGTATCTGTTAAAGTATATCATGGGTATTCTGTATTTTAAGGCTAATATCTACTTTTAATTGAGTACATACATTGCATGTTCTTTTTCTGTCTGTGTTACCTCATTCAGGATGATGTTTTCTAGTTCCATCTATTAGACTGCGACATTCATGACATGCTTCTTTGAATAGCTGTACAGTATCCCAGTGTATAAATGAACTGTGTTTTCTGTATCTATTCTTCAGTTGAGGGACATCTGGGTTGTACTACTGCTGAATCTTCAGGTAGAACTATCTTCAATCTTCTGAAAAAAAAAACCCACCAGATTGATTTTCACCCCACACATCAACCTCAAGCACCTTTCATTTGCTTAAAAAAAATGAAGTGAACAAACAACAGTAAAACACAAAACTCATCAAAATGAAAAAGCCAAACAAAAAGCAGAAAACACAGAAACAGTTACCATTACAACAATGCATGAAACACTTATTATTTCTAAATGCTAAGGATTATAAAACATACTTTTACCTTGTCAATCTTATTTTACCTAGCCTATATCATATTCTGATTAACACCATGGTGAAAGATACATACATAAATATTATGGAAATAAGTTAGTAGCCTCCATTAATACAGTCTCAAAATTCAGTGTTTATGAACTCAATGATAGTAAAATATTATCATATCAAAGAATAATATTTCCTACAAGATCAAATGGCCATCCAGAATCCTGGAAGCCCAGAAACATAACTTTGGGAATATCATGTCATTTTCATGAGGCTATAATAAACGAGCAAATTAATATTCCACCTAGACATAAATTCACATTTTTGATAATTGGAGAATTATAACACAGTTATAAATACTATAATACTAGATTCACATAAGGTTAAAAATAAATGAAAAAATGTGACATCCCGTTTAAAACTCTTATCATCACTCAAAATTTATCAATCTGCCCTGTACCATAAAATATGAACCTTAATTATATTTATGTGTCCTTCTTATGAAATAGCTCTACAATATTCTTTTCTACATATTTCCATCTAGATAATGTTATATGCATGGATGATTATTAAAATTGAGATTAAATAAGAAAAAGCCAATGATTCTTCAATCCTATACAAAGAACTATAAACAATTGTGAAAAGCCAGAAATGGGAGATGTCCCCTGGCTCACAGCACCAATGGAAGAGCACAGCAGTCAGTTGACTAGTGTGAAACAGTCATCCCTGAAAACATACAAACAAATAACACTATACAGACTTAGCTGAACATATTTGGGAATAAATAGGTATATATGCAAACACACGAATAAGTTCAATAACAAATACTGCCAATGAGGTCATCAATTTGAGAGAGAACAGGGCAGAGTGTTTGGAGAAAGGAAATCAGAGGTATAAACATTGTAATTAAATTATAATTTAAAAAATAAACTAAATCTGTAAGTTTAAGAACATGTAAGGTTTTGTGTCAATCTCTATGGTTATGACTCTGGATGTATCTGTAAGGTTAAAATTTAAGAATAAATTAACCTTTCCAAAATTTAGTCCTTTAGATCAAATGCCAAATTAAGTCAAGCAAGCAAGAGTAAAGGCTTCTATAGAACAATATTTCAAGTGACACACACAGTGAGCCTTCCTCTACCCAATACGCTGTCTATCATCATTTATACTGTACACGATGGAAAACAAATTAGGTAAACCAGGGGTACATCTTACCTTTAATATGAAACTGTTGTAAATGTAGCTTCCATGATGGTCTTTATTTCTAACGAAAGTACCACTTGTAGCTAAAACCTGAGATACTTTGTGTGTAGCATATATAC
Source organism: Arvicanthis niloticus (assembly GCF_011762505.2). Classification (NCBI taxonomy): domain Eukaryota; kingdom Metazoa; phylum Chordata; class Mammalia; order Rodentia; family Muridae; genus Arvicanthis; species Arvicanthis niloticus. Next base: position 122,479,261 of record NC_047679.1, read on the forward strand.
ATATATGTACACACACACAAACAATTTAAAGTTCTTCACCATAAATTCCTCCAATAGCATGTCCTCTGACATTTCTTTTATTTCAATGAATGGTCTTCTCTACCAAGAATAATAAGGAAGATTGCAATTTTACTTCTTCCTATAACATGTAAGTATTAAAAACAAATATTTTCTATTTAATTTATCTTGATGTTTTATTATAATATCTATCTACAATAAAACCAGAAATTGAAAAACACATCTAATGCATTTGTGTATGTATATCACCGTATTCATAAACACATATACCTAAAACAAATTGATGCTTGGTGAGCCTTGCACTACTCAGAGTGGATGGAGTGACATGTAATTCAAAGTGACTCATTCCAACCTAAGTATTGCAGTGCACACTTGTTAAATGAGGCCCTGTATCATCACATCTTTACATGGTTTCCTTATTCACTTAGATAGGTGAAGGGAAATTACAGTGTCCTCTACTTTATATCTATTTATACTTTCTATTACTATTATCCTCTTTAATTCTGGATGATTTGAAAATAATTCATTCTTCCTTTGCTTTGAATTCCTTTATGCATACCAACCCCTATAGGTAACAAATGGATAAACCCAACTATTTTTGCTTTCTTATGACACAGGGTCTCTCCCAATCCCGATCAACTCCCCCACAATCATGGATGGTCTGGAACTCTATGTCAACCATGCTAGCCACAATCTTACAGAAATCCTTTGGTGTCTGCCTCTGAAGTGCACGGATATAAAGGCATGCACTACTATGATCCATTTAAACCCAAAATAATTTTACATGCCTGGGTCATAAGAAATTTACAAGTCCTGTAAGAATAGGAACCATAAGTGGACCTTGGCTACAACATCTCCACCATCCAAAGGCCAGATCACATGAGCTTTGTGTAGGACCTTTATGAGATCATCTCACTAGCACTAATCTAAGTAGAGCCTAGCATATTACCTCCTACATAAAGATATTGACACAGAAAGTTCCCTTGTCCCTGGCATATTGTATCATACCCACAAAACCTCATAATTTTTGCAACTTCATGTAAGTTCAGGTATAAGATCATAAAACAACTGACTTCATTTTTTTCTTCATACATTTCCTCATCAAATAGTTCCCTGCACTTGTGATTTTTTGAAACAAAGACAGAAACTTTTCCAAAATTTCCTTGTATCAGGGAAAACATTAATGTCCATTATATTCTTATTTTCTAACCTAAACTCTTACTGAAAACCTATCATAATAATTATGACAATTCAATCCAGTTTGGTATACCTGAATCTAGACCACGATTGCATGTACTGGATAATACATTTTCCTCCTGTTAAAGAAAAAAACCAAGTAGAAACAAACAAACAAAAAAATACTATACAAAAAAAAAATCAACAAAACTGTCGTCATAATTATTTACAACAACCACCAGTCAAGCCAACTATCTAAGCTGCAGTGGCTCTGCCTAGCTCAGCCACCATGTTCTGTGACCAGAGAACAGGTGCACACTGCAGCTAGAAGTGGCCAGCCAGAAACACCAGCCCTGCCACCCACAAGACACCAGAGTGGGAGATGGCTCTGCCACTCTTCCACCCTGTCTCAGCAAGGCTGGGCATTGCCCAGACCACCCTGCCATCCATGCAGCCCCAGTCAGAAAATGAGACGCCAATGCACAAAGAGTAATCAAAGGCTTTATATGTTTGGTAATGCTCAATAACAATAAACTTATACAAAGAAAGTAGTTTCCCAGTTAGCTAACCTAAATAAAAGCTGTTACCTGCAACTGCTCTCCATGCCTGCTTGGCTCTCCATGGCTCCTACATCTCTGCTCTCCATAGCTTCTCCTCTTCCTTTTCCTCTTCCTCTCCTTACTGCTAGTCTTCCTCTCCTTACTCCTCCGACCTTAGCTCCTCCCACATATCACCCTTCCTGTTAAAATAAAAAAGTCCTTTCTCTCAAAATACAATTAGAGCATAAATGTACCAATTTGTATCAGCAAGGTACAAGTCAGACTTAATACCCAGGTTATCATTTTAATGACTAAACAGAACCACTGTCTTCTCTGCTAAGTAAAAGTCTTAGTTCTGAACCTGGCTTTTTTTTCTTGGCTTTAGAATTAAAGTCAGGTGAAAACCATCCTCTCAAATCTTTTGTCTCAAAGTAAATAGCCAGGATTAGCTATGAGACTCTAAGTCTTCAACCCTGCCACCAATCCAGAATGACTGAATTAACTGAAATTATGGGAAGCACAAAGCATAGCTTCTAAAACTGAGCCAATTTACTGAGACAACTGAACATTTAGACTGTCCCTATACTCAAAACACTGAAGCATCTGATCTTCAGCCTTCTGGCCCAGGATCATCTGATAGACCTAGTAATGCAGAATTATTAAGGGCTGATTATTCTGCCTTGGCAGAGATAATCAGTCGAATATTCCACAAGAGGGTCCCTTTCTGGACAGTAATTTTTCTTTAGATGAAAAGAGGCATTGCTTACCTAGTGACCGACTCACCAAAACTGTAGTAAGGCAAAGGTGCTCAATTTCTTCGTAGAATCAAAGACAGGGAAGCTACCAGGAACAGAGAGGTCTCTAATGAAAATGAACATTAGCACAGAAATTTTTGTAATGTCAATTCTGTGGATTTCTGAAGTTTTTGAAACCAACTATCCATATAAGGCAATCTGGACTGTTGTCTGTTAACTCTTCTTAGCCATTTCTAATTAAAATATAGAAAACAACCTAACAATAAACTCAGAGCTACGAATTTGCTATAGGCCTTTAACTCACAGGGTAAACATCTAAAATCAGGTAAAAAAATTAAAGAAGGACTGGGTCTAAGATTTGTATTCCTAAATGCATTATATAGGCACAATGCCTATATGAGAATAATATTAATCTCACTATTATATCAATAAGAAACTCAATACTGATGAAAACCTTAAATTTGAAATCAAAATAAATTTTGTATCATTTAAGAAATATAAGTTTAGCTTAATAAGAATTATACAGATTTCTACCAAATAAGTTATGGCTAAGTAATCAATCCTAGCTATTCTGCCCTGTTCTAACAAAACCACTACATTTCCCTAGAAACACAGCCCAATATTAACCACCTCAGTCCCTAAGCCCAGGGAAGAGGGGTGCTGACTTTTCATTAACTTCTTCAAGATGATTAAGAGAGTTGAGATGTTAGAAGAGAGGGGGGGAAGAGTAAAGGATGATTCATCCTGCCACAAGGACACATGCTCAACTCTGTTCAAAGCTGATCTATTCATAATAGCCAAAATTTGGAAACAATACAATTTTTTGTCGTTCCCCCCCAAAAATAGATAAAGAACTGTAGTAAATTTACACAACGGAATGTTACTCACCTATTAAAAAGGACATCATGAGATTTGTAAAGAAATAGGTGGAAATAGAAAAAAATCTTCCCATGTGAGTTAAAAAGACCCAGACACATACACATGGTATGCATTTAATTCTATGTGGATAGTAGTCATTGAATAAATGATATCCAACCTGTAATCTCTTTACCAGAGGGGTTAGATATAGAGAAGGGGACTATGAAATTACACATGGATCTCCCTAGCAGGGAATAGTTTGCAACAATGAAAAATAAGATTAAATTTGGATGGAAAGAGCAAGAAGTAATATTTCAGAAAGGTTTTTAGGAAAGAACAGGATATAATTATTCAATAATCTCACCAAGTGAAAAAGAGAGAAAAACAAACAAACAAACAAGAAAACAGAACCAGAAAACACAAGACCAAAAATCCAAAAAATTAAAACTAAACTCCAGATAATTAATCAATGCTAAGTGGAAGAAGTAGCTTTGCACAGGGATAAGCCAGCAAATTATGTATTTAATACCAATTAGTCAGCTATGAATTTACAGTCATACAAGTAACACTAATGTGTGTTTATGTGTAAAATAATAACTGATAATAAAGAATGGAGAATTGGAAAGACGAAGGGGACTATATGGGAAGTTTGACAGTGGGAATGAAAGGGGAAATAATTAATAATTTAACTCAAAAACTTGTAATTGCAAAAGTAAGAATACAAATGCTAATATTCTTAACATTTACTCTAAGAACTCAATGAATAGATAACCTCATGAAAGATCACTATAGAACATCTAAAATGAAAAAAAAAATCACTATTCAAAAATAATATACAATACAGGATTGAAATTAACAATACCCATAGAATGAAAGTTTTCGCATTCAAATCAAGTCACCATCACCATCACATCATAAGACACCAAACAAGAAGCTTAGGAAACATTTTATTCTTAGCACGCCTGGATGTCATGGCCTCTTGCTTATCTGGAAGTGTGGTAAAACAAAATATAAGACTCTATTCCTTTTATTTCTTTATATTAACAATGAAATTATTAATGTCCATACTTATATTAACATATCTAAATGTATTCCAAAGGTTTAAATTAAGTCTTCCTTACAGGATATAGTTTTTTAAAGCCAAGGTTCCAACAAACATCAGGAACAACACTTAAACTACCGTGATCTTCCAAGGCCACAAATAAATGAGGAATGTGATGAGCCTTAATCTACACAGCATGGCACCTTTCACATGACATATTCACATAATAGGTACCAATCTATGTAGACCAATGCACATGAGATATTTAATATATTTCTGATGGAAAGCTGGTCTCTCACAATTTCAGCTTCAAGAGTCATTACTCCTTAATTATTGCATCCTCCCCTCATTTAGTAATAAATCTTAGGGAATAACTACCAATTCTACTTTACCATGATTTTCTTTCATATAATATCCTTTTAACTGTCACTATTTTTGTAAATACTTTCCACCACCATTTCAACAAGCTAATATTCAATTTTCTTTTTCAAATTACTTACTAAAGATGCTTTTTTTACAATATATTCTGATCATGCTTTCATCTCCCCCAACTCTTCTCAGATCCGCAACCTCACTCATCAACCTCAAGCAACTTTCAATTGCTTAAAAAATTCAAGTGAACAAACAACAATAACAACACAAAATTCATCAAAATGAAAAAGTCAAAGAAAAAGCAGAAAACACAAAAACAGTTACCATTACAACAATGCATGAAACACATATTATTTCTAAATGCTAAGGATTATAAAACATACTTTTACCTTGTCAATCTTATGTTACCTAACCTATATCATATTCTGATTAACACCATGGTGAAAGACATACATACATAAATCATATGGAAATAAGTTAATTAGTTTCCATTTATACATTCTCAAAATTCAGTGTTTATGAACCAAATGATACTAAAATATTATCATATATAAAAGAATAATATTTCCTACAAGATCAATTGACCATCCAGAATCCTGGAAGCCAAAAACATAAGTTTTGGAAAAACATATCACATCCATGAGGCCATAATAAGTGAGCAAATTAATATTCCACCTAGATGGCACGACCCTTCCACCCCTCTCCCGGATCTGAGGCCTGGACCAGACCTCTGTCGGGTCTCCTGTTGTGTGGGCCTCGGATTGTGCCTGAGACATACTGGAAGGTCCACTCAACCCAGAGCCACAGAGGAACAACTGAACTCAGAGCATCAGACAACATGTCCTGAGATATTCTAGAGGAGACACTGCACCCAGAACAGCAGACACCTAGCTGGACTGCTACCTTGGAGGCACCAAATCCTGAGGCATCCTAGAGGTACCACTGTAATAAGAACAGCTGGAAAAGATCACAGAGATATCTGGACACCTAGGAGATCAGACACAAGCGAGATAACTGGAAAGGCAGGCTTAAGCCAGAGACAGCAAGTACAGGCAGCACTAGAGTTAACCAGATGGCAAAAGGCAAGCGCAGGAACGTAAGCAACAGAAACCAAAGTTATATGACATCATCAGAACCCGGTTCCCCCATCATAGCAAGCCCTGAACACCCATTCACACCAGAAAAGCAGGATTCAGAATTAAAATCACTTCTCATGAGGACGATAGGGGACTTTAAGAAAGACATAAATAACACTCTCAAAGAACTTAAGGAGAACAATGGTAGACAGATAGAAACCCTTAAAGAGGAAACACAAAAAATCCCTTAAGGAATTGCAAGAAAATGCAACCAAATTGGAAAAGGAATTAAACAAAACCATGCAGGATCTAAAAATGAAAGTAGAAACAATAAAAAAAAAAAATCACAAAGGGAGACTACCCTGGAGATAGAAAACCTAAAAAAAAGATCAGGAGTCATAGACACAAGTATCACCAACAGAACACAAGAGATGTAAGAGAGAATCTCATGTGCAGAAGATACCATGGAAAGCATTGACAGAACTGTCAAAGAAAATGCAAAATACAAAAAGCTACTAACCCAAATTATACAAGAAATCCAAGACACAATGAGAAGGCCAAACCTAAGGATAATAGGTATAGATGAGGGGGAAGACTCCCAACTTAAAGGACCAGTAAATATCTTCAACAAAATTATAGAGGAAAACTTCCCTCACCTAAACAAAGAGATGTCCATAAATATACAAGAAGCCTACAGAACTCCAAATAGTTTAGACCAGAAAAGAAATACTTCCCGCCACATAATAGTCAAAACATCAAATGTACAAAACAAAGAAAAAATACTAAAAGCAGTAAGGGAAAAAGGCAAAATAACATATAAAGGCAGACCTATAAGAATTATACCAGACATCTCACCAGAGACCATAAAAGACAGAAAGTCCTGGACTGACATCATAAAGACCCCAAGAGAACACAAATGCCAGCCCAGACTACTATACCCAGCAAAACTGTCAATCATTATTGATGGAGAAACAAAAATATTCCATGACAAATCCAAATTTACACAGTATCTCAACACAAATCCAGCACTTCAAAGGACAATTGATGGAAAACTCCAACACAAGGAGGGAAACTACAAATTAGAAAAAGCAAGAAAGTAATCTTCCAAAAACCATAAAAGAAGGTAGCTACACAAACATATCTCCTCTGCCAATAACAAAAATAACAGGAAACAACATTCATTTCTCCTTAATATCTTTTAATATCAATGGACTCAATTCTCCAATAAAAAGACATAGACTATCAGACTGGATACATAAGCAGGACCCAACATTTTGCTGCATTCAGGAAATGCACCTTTGTGAAAAAGACAGACACTACCTCAGAGTAAAAGGTTGGAAAAAGGGAGGCAGAGACAGGCGGATTTCTGAGTTCGAGGCCAGCCTGGTCTACAAAGTGAGTTCCAGGACAGCCAGGACTACACAGAGAAACCCTGTCTCAAAAAAAAAAAAAAAAAAAAAAAAAAAAAAAAAAGTTGGAAAACAATCTTCCAAGCAAATGGCCCCAAGAAACAAGCTGCAGTAGCAATTCTAATTTCAAATAAAATCATTTTTCAACCAGAAGTAATCAAAAAAGATAAAGAAGGACACTTCATATTCATCAAAGGAAAAATGTACCAAGTGGAACTCGCAATTCTCAACATCTATGCCCCAAATGCAAGGGCACCCACATGCATAAAAGAAACTTTACTAAAGCTTAAAGCATACATTGCACCCTACACAATAATAGTGGGAGATTTCAACACCCCACTCTCAGCTATGGACAGATCATGGAAACAGAAACTAAACCGAGACACAATGCAACTAACAGAAGTTATGAACCAATTGGACTTAACTGATATCTATAGAACATTTCATTCTAAAACAAAAGAATATACCTTCTTCTCAGCACCTCATGGTACCTTCTCCAAAATAGACCATATAATTGGTCACGAAACAGGCCTCAACAGATACAAAAAGATTGAAATAATCTCTTGTACCTTATCAGACCACCATGGACCAAGACTCGTCTTTGACATGGACAAAAACAACAGAAAGCCCACATACACTTGGCAACTGAACAATGCTCTACTCAATGATAACTTGGTCAAGGAAGAAATAAAGAAAGAAATTAAAGATTTTTTAGATTTAAATGAAAATGAGGACACATCATATCCAAACTTGTGGGATTTCAGCAAACCTGAAAGCATTAGAACAAAAAGAAGCTAATATACCCAAGAGGAGTAGACAGCAGGAAATAATCAAACTCAGGGCTGAAATCAACCACACTGAAACAAAAAGAACTATACAAAATATCAACAAAACCAGGAGCTGGTTCTTTGAGAAAATCAACAAGATAGACAAACCCTTAGCCAGACTAACCAAAGGGCGTAGAGACAGTTTCAAATTAATAAAATCAGGACTGAAAAGGGAGATATAACAACAGAAACAGAGGAAATTTAAAAAATCATTAGATCCTACTACAAAGGCCTATAATCAGCAAAATTGGAAACACTGGATGAAATGGAAATTTTTCTAGATAGATACCAGGTACCAAAGTTAAAGGAGGAGCAGATAAACCATCTAAACAGTCACATAACTCATAAAGAAATAGAAACAGTCATTAAAAATCTTCCCACCAAAAAATGTCCGGGGCCAGATGATTTCAGCACAGAATTCTTTCAGACCTTCAAGGAAGACCTAATACCAATCCTCTTCAAGCTATTCCATCGAATAGAAACAGAAGGAACACTACCCAATTCTTTCTATGAAGCTACCATTACACTTATACCTAAATCACAGAAAGTCTCAACAAAGAAAGAGAACTACAGACCAATCTCTCTTATGAATATTGATGCAAAAAAACTCAATAAATTTCTCACAAACAGAATCCAACAACACATCAAAACAATTATCCATCAAGATCAAGTAGGCTTTATCCCAGGAATACAGGGATGGTTCAATATTCGGAAATCCATCAATGTAATCCACTACATAAATAAACTCAAAGAAAAAAACCACATGGTCAACTCACTAGACGCTGAGAAAGCATTTGACAAAATTCAACATCCCTTCATGTTAAAAGTCTTGGAAAGATCAGGAATTCAAGGCCCATACCTAAACATACTAAAAGCAATATACAGCAAGCCAGTAGCCAACATCAAGCTAAATGGAGAGAAACTTGAAGCAATACCACTAAGTTCTGGGACTAGACAAGGCTGCCCACTCTCACCTTACCTATTCAATATAGTACTGGAAGTCCTACCTAGAGCAATTAGACAACAAAAGGAAGTCAAAGGGATACAGATAGGAAAGGAAGAAGTCAAACTTTCACTATTTGCAGATCATATGATAGTATACTTATGTGAACCTTAAACTTCCACCAGAGAACTCCTAAACCTGATAAACAACTTTAGCAACGTGGCGGGATATAAAATCAACTCAAACAAATCAGTTGCCTTCCTCTATTCAAAGGATAAACAGGTTGAGAAAGAAATTAGGAAAATGACACCCTTCACAATAGTCACAAATAAAATACAATATCTTGGAGTAAATCTAACCAAGCAAGTGAATGATCTCTAGGACAAGAACTTCACGTCTCTGAAGAAAGAAATCGAAGAAGATCTCAGAAAATGGAAAGATCTGCCATGCTCCTGGATTGGCAGGATTAACTTAGTAAAAATGGCCATCCTGCCAAAAGCAATCTACAGATTCAATGCAATACCCATCAAAATTCCAAATCAATTCTTCATAGAGATAGAAAGAGCAATCTACAAATTGATTTGAAACAATTAAAAACCTAGGATAGCGAGAACTATTCTCAACAATAAAAGAACTTCTGGGGGCATCACCATCCCTGACCTCAAACTCTTATTACAGAGCAGTAGTGATAAAAAACTGCATGGTATTGGTACAGAGACAGACAGGAAGATCAATGGAATAGAATTGAAGACCCAGAAATGAACCCGCACACCTATGGTCACTTGATCTTTGACAAGGGAGCTAATTCCATCCAGTGGAAAAAGGTCAGCATTTTCAACAAGTGGTGCTGGCTCAACTGGATGTCAACATGTAGAAGGATGCAAATTAATCCATTCTTATCCCCTTGTACAAAGCTCAACTCCAAGTTGATAAAGGACCTTCACATAAAGTCAGATACACTGAAACTAATAGAAGAGAAGTTGGGGAAGACCCTCGAATACCTAGGCACAGGGGAAAAGTTCCTCAACAGAACACCAATGGCTTAAACTCTAACATCAAGAATTGACAAATGGGACCTCATCAAATTGCAAAGCTTCTGTAAGGCAAAGGACACTGTCAATAAGACAAAACTGCAAGCAACAGATTGGGAAAAGATCATTACCAATCCTAGATCCAATATAGAGGGCTAATATCAAATATATACAAAGAACTCAAGAAATTAGACTGCAGACAACCAAATAAGCCTATTAAAAATGGGGTACAGAGCTAAACAAAGAATTCTCAATTGAGGAAATTCGAATGGCCAAAAAGCACCTTAAGAAATGCTCAACATCCTTAGTCATCAGGGAAATGCAAATCAAAACAACACTGAGATACCACCTGACACCAGTCAGAATGGCTAAGATAAAAAATTCAGGTGATAGTAGATGCTGGCGAGGATGTGAAGAATGAGGAACACTCCTTCATTGTTCGTGGGGTTGCAAACTGGTACAACTACTCTGGATGTCAGTCTGGAGGTTCCTCAGAAAATTAGACATAGAACTACCTGAGGACCCAGCTATACCATTCCTGGGCATATACCCAGAAAATGCCCCAATATCTAACAAAGACATATGCTCCACTATGTTCATAGCAGCCTTATTTATAATAGCCAAAGTCTGGAAAAATCCCAGATGCCCTTCAACAAAGGAATGGATACAAAAAAATGTGGTACATTTACACAATGGAATATTGCGCAGCTATTAAAAATAATGAATTTGAGAAATTCTTAGGTAAATGGATGGAACTAGAAAATATCATCCTGAGTGAGGTAACCCAATCACAAAAGAACACACATGGTATTTACTCATTGATAAGCAGAGATTAGCCCAAAAGTTTGAAACAACAAAGATTCAACTACCAAGATGACATGAAGCTCATGAAGAAGAAAGAACAAATGAGGATGCCTAGGTCTTTCTTAGAAGGAGTAACTAAATACTCAAGGGAGCAAATATGGAGACAAAGTGTGGGACAGACCTGAAGGAGAGGTTATATGGAGACCATTCCACCTGGGTATTCATTCCATGTGCAGTCACCAAAAATAGACGCTGATATGGATGTCAGGAAGGGAAAGCTGACAGCAGCCTTATAAGGCTGTCTCCTTAGAGGTCCCCCAGAGTCTGACATACCCAGAGACAGATACTCGCAGCTATCCATTAATCTGATCAAAGGTTCCCAATGGAGGAGTTAGAGAGTAAACTGAAGGAGCCTAAAGGGTTGGTGGCCTCATGAGGAGAGCAACAATACCAACCAGCCAGAGCTCCCCAGGGTCTAAACCACCAACCTAGGAGAACATATGGAGAGCCACATGACTCCAGCTGTACATGTAGGGGAGGATGGCCTTGTTTGGGCATAGGTGGGAGATGAGGTCAATGGTACCTTGAAGGCTGAGCACTGAGTGTGTGTGTGGCGGGGGTAATCTGAGGGTGGGGAGGGGGATTGGGGGATAGGTGGGTAAACACCCTCATAGAAGCAGGAGGATGGGGATGGGATAAGGGGTTCCTGGGAGGTGAGGGGAATGCGCTAAGGGGATAAAATTTGAAATGTAATATCCAATAAAAGAGGGGGAAAAAAAGAAAAGCTGTTAGAACCAACATCCTTAATAAAATGTCAGCCCTCTTTAAAAAAAAAAAAAACTATCTTGATACTAAAATGTTTTGAGAATTGTATATTGCAGAATGATCAGCCTTGGTGTATCTACTCAACAAGCAAGCTGGGCAGATCTGCTCAAACCTCTGAAGTCCGAGAATTGCATCTGGATGCAGTGAAGACACAGCATCAGAGGCTTATCAATTTGCTCTTCCACCTACTCCTCTTCTAATATCTCAATGCCCATATTCAGCTTGAAGAAGGTAATGAAGGGTCAGCACCCCTATTCCCTGGGCTTCGGGGCTAAGGTGGTAAATGTTGGGCTGTCTTTCTAGGGAAAAGTAGTGGTTTTATAGGAATAGAGAGGATTAGCTAGGGTTTATTGCATAGCCATAACCTATTAGTAGAAATCTGTATAATTAGTATCAAGAAGAAGATACAAATTCTTAAACGGCACCAATTTACTTTGATTACAAATTTTAAGGTTTTCATTGGTACGAGCTTCTTATTGATATAAGAGTGAGATGAATATTGTTACCCTCATAGGCATTGTACCAGTATAACACACTTAGGAATACAAGGCTTAGACCCAGTCCTTCTTTAACTTTTTTAAACTAATTAAAGATGGTCAGCCTGTGAGTTAAGGGACTACAGCAAATTCATGCGTTGGAGTTTATTGTTAGGGTGTTTTCTATGTTTTCTTTAGAAATAGCTGAGTGGAGTTAACAGGCAACAGTCCAGATTACCTTACATGGATAGTTGGTTTTCAAAACATCAGAAATCCACAGAATTGACATGACAAACATTTCTGTATTAATGTTCATTTTCATTAGAGACCTGTCTGCTCCTGTCAGCTTCATATATTGAATTCTAAGAAGAAATTGAGCATCTTTGGAGTTACTCCAGTTGTGGTGAGACAGCCACTAGACAAGAATTGCCTCTTTCCTTCTACAGACAAATTACTGTCCAGAAAAGGACAGACTCGCAGAATAGTCGACTGATTATATCTGCCTAGACAGAGTAATCAGCCCTTAATAATTCTGCAGCACTAAGGTCTGTCAGATGATCCTGGGCCAGAAGGCAGAAGAACAGATGCTCCAATGTTTTGTAGTAGAGGGAGTGCCCAGGTGTTCAGAGGTCTCTATAAATTGGCAAATTTTTAGACCCTATGCTCTGTGCCTTCCACAATTATAGTTAACTCAGTCATTCTGGATTTCTGACGGGGTTGAAAACTTATAGCCTCATAGCCAATCCTGGCTATTTACCTTGAGAGAAAAGATTTGAGTGGATGGTTGTCAGCTGACATTCATCCTAAAGCCAGGTTCAGAACTAAATGTTTTAATTAGGATAGATGACAGAGGTTCTGGTTACTCAACAAAATGATGGACTGGGTATGAGGACTATCTTGTACCTCACAGGTACAAATAGGCATAATTATGCTCTAATTGTATTTTGAGAAAAAAGTTTCATTTTAACAGGAAGGATGATATGTAGGAGAAGCTAAGGTGGGAGGAATACTTAGAGGAAGAGAAGGAGTCAGGAGAGGAGGAGAAGGAGGAGAGGAGAAGCTAGGTGATGAAAGAGAGAAAGGGGGGAGACAAGGAGGCAGATGTTCATGTATCTCCACCAATCAAAGATAGTTGATATATCTAGGTTGGGTAGTGGGTTACACCTGTGAGTGAGCAATACCAAACTTAAAAAGCCTATGATTAACATTTTTAAAAAATGTATAAATGCAAAAAGGAAAAGGGGGCATGGGATAGGGGTTTTCTAAGAGTGGGGAATGGGGAAAGGGGATGGCATCTGAAGTGTAAATAAAATGTCTAATAAAAAAAGAATAAAGAAAAAAATTCCACCTAGAAATAAGCTCACATTGTTGACAATTGGAAAATTATAACCCAGTTATAAATATTATAAAACTAGATTAATTTAAGGTTAAAAATAAACCAAAAAATGTGAAGTCCCATTTAAAACTCTCATCATCACTCAAAATTTATCAATACACCCAGTACCATAAAATATGAACCTTAATTATATTTATGTGTCCTTCTCATGAAATAACTCTGCAATATTCTTTGCTACATATTTCCATCTAAATACTGTGAACAGTTATTTAAATTGATGAGTGTCAATACTGATGAGGTATAAATATTTTAATTACGTTATAATTTAAAAACATGAACTAAATCTGTAAATTTAAGAACATGTAAGTTTTTGTGTCAATCTCTATGCTTATGACTCTGGATGTGTCTGTAAGGTTAAAATTTAAGAATCAATTCACCTTTCCAAAATTTGGTCCTTTAGAAACAAATGCCAAATTAAGTCAAGCAAGCTCTAACAAGATTAAAGGCTTCTATAGGACAATATTTCAAGTGACACACACAGTGAACCTTCCTCTACCCAATATGATGTCTATCATCATTTATATTGTACACAATGTACATCTTACCTTTAATAGGAAACAGTTGTAAATGTAGCTTCTATGATCCTCTTTATTTTTAAAAAATACCACTTGTAGATAAAAACTTACATACTTTGTTTGTAACATATATACATATATGTACACACAGACACACACACACAATTTAAAGTTCTCCACCATAAATTCCTTCAAAAGGAGGTCCTCTGACATTGCTTCTATTTCAATGGTTTCTCTACCAAGACAATAAAGGAAGACTGCAATTTTACTTCTTCCTATAACATGTAAGTATTAAAAACAAATATTTTCTATTTAATTTATCTTGATGTTTCATTATAATATCTATCTACAATAAAACCAGAAATTGAAAAACACATCTAATGCATTTGTGTATGTATATCACCGAATTCATAAACACATATACCTAAAACAAATTGATGCTTGGTGAGCCTTGCACTACTCAGAGTGGATAGAGTGACATGTAATTCAAAGTGACTCATTCCAACCTAAGTATTGCAGTGCACACTTGTTAAATGAGGCCCTGTATCATCACATCTTTACATGGTTTCCTTATTCACTTAGATAGGTGAAGGGAAATTACAGTGTCCTCTACTTTATATCTATTTATACTTTCTATTACTATTATTGTCTTTAATTCTGGATGATTTGAAAATAATTCATTCTTCCTTTGCTTTGAATTCCTTTATGCATACCAACCCCTATAGGTAACAAATGGATAAACCCAACTATTTTTGCTTTCTTATGACACAGGGTCTCTCCCAATCCCGATCAACTCCCCCACAATCATGGATGGTCTGGAACTCTATGTCAACCATGCTAGCCACAATCTTACAGAAATCCTTTGGTGTCTGCCTCTGAAGTGCACGGATATAAAGGCATGCACTACTACGATCCATTTAAACCCAAAATAATTTAACATGCCTGGGTCATAAGAAATTTACAAGTCCTGTAAGTATAGGAACCATAAGTGGACCTTGGCTACAACATCTCCACCATCCAAAGGCCAGATCACATGAGCTTTGTGTAGGACCTTTATGAGATCATCTCACTAGCACTAATCTAAGTAGAGCCTAGCATATTACCTCCTACATAAAGATATTGACACAGAAAGTTCCCTTGTCCCTGGCATATTGTATCATACCCACAAAACCTCATAATTTTTGCAACTTCATGTAAGTTCAGGTATAAGATCCTAAAACAACTGACTTCAGTTTTTCTTCATACATTTCCTCATCAAATAGTTCCCTGCACTTGTGATTTTTAGAAACAAAGACAGAAACTTTTCCAAAATTTCCTTGTATCAGGAAAAACATTAATGTCCATTATGTTCTTATTTTCTAACCTAAACTCTTATTGAAAACCTATCATAATAATTATGACAATTCAATCCAGTTTGGTATACCTGAATCTAGACCACGATTGCATGTACTGGATAATATATTTTCCTCCTGTTAAAGAACCAAACCAAGTAGAAACAAACAAACAAAAAAATACTATACAAAAAAAAAAAAATCAACAAAACTGTCGTCATAATTATTTAAAACAACCACCAGTCAAGCCAACTATCTAAGCTGCAGTGGCTCTGCCTAGCTCAGCCACCATGTTCTGTGACCAGAGAACAGGTGCACACTGCAGCTAGAAGTGGCCAGCCAGAAACACCAGCCCTGCCACCCACAAGACACCAGAGTGGGAGATGGCTCTGCCACTCTTCCACCCTGTCTCAGCAAGGCTGGGCATTGCCCAGACTACCCTGCCATCCATGCAGCCCCAGTCAGAAAATGAGACTCCAATGCTCAAAGAGTAATCAAAGGCTTTATATGTTTGGTAATGCTCAATAACAATAAACTTATACAAAGAAAGTAGTTTCCCAGTTAGCTAACCTAAATAAAAGCTGTTACCTGCAACTGCTCTCCATGCCTGCTTGGCTCTCCATGGCTCCTACTTCTCTGCTCTCCATAGCTTCTCCTCTTCCTTTTCTTCTTCCTCTCCTTACTGCTAGTCTTCCTCTCCTTACTCCTCCCACCTTAGCTCCTCCCACATATCACCCTTCCTGTTAAAATAAAAAAATCATTTCTCTCAAAATAAATTAGAATATAACCATACCAATTTGTATCACTAAGGTACAAGTCAGACCTAATACCCAGGTTATCATTTTATTGACTAAATAGAACCTCTGTTGTCTCTGCTAATTAAAAGTCTTAGTTCTGAACCTGGCTTTTTTTTTCTCTTGGCTTTAGAATGGAAGTTAGGTGAAAACCATCCTCTCAAATCTTTTGTCTCAAAGTAAATAGCCAGGATTAGCAATGAGACTGTAAGTCTTCAACCCTGTCACCAATCCAGAATGACTGAGCTAACTGAAATTATGGGCAGCAGAAAGCATAGCTTCTAAAACTTAGCCAATTTATAGAGACCACTGAACACCTAGACTGGCCCTATACTCAAAACACTGGAGCATCTGATCTTCAGACTCTGGCCCATGACCATCTCATAGATCTAGTAATGCAGAATTATTAAGAGATGATTACTCTGCCTTGGCAGATATAATCAGTCGACTATTCCACAAGAGTGTCCTTTTCTGGACAGCAATTTTTCTTTAGATGAAAAGAGGCATTTTCACCAAAACTAGAGTAACCCCAAAGATGCTCAATTTCTCTTAGAATCAAAGATAGGCAAGCTGCCAGGAACAGAGAGGTCTCTAAACAAAGTGAACAATAGTACAGAAATGTTTATAATGTCAATTCTGTGGATTTCTGACATTTTTGAAAACCAACTATCTATATAAGGCAATCTGGACTGTTGTCTGTTAACTCCTCTGAGCCATTTCTAATTAAAACCTAACAATAAACTCAGAGCTATGAATTTGCTATAGGTCTTTAACTTACAGTCTAAACACCTAAAATAATTTTTAAACATTTAAAGAAGGACTGGGTCTAAGACTTGTATTCCTAAATGTGTTATATAGGCACAATGCCTATATGAGAATAACAATATTAATCTCACTTTTATATCATTAAGAAACTCGATACCAATGAAAACCTTAAATTTGAAATCATAATAGATTTTGTATAATTTAAGAAATATAACTTTAGCTTAATAAAAATTATACAGATTTCTACTACATAGGCTATGGCTAAGTAATTAATCCTAGCTACTCTGCTCTGTTCCAATAAAACCACTACTTTTCCCTAGAAACACAGCCCAATATTAACCACCTCAGTCCCTAAGCTCAGGGAATAGGGGCGCTGACTTCTTATTAACTTCTTCAAGCTGATTAAGAGAGTTGAGATGTTAGAAGAGAGGTCGGGGGAAGAGTAAATTCATAAGCCTCTGACATCTGTGTCTTCACTGCATCTAGCTGAAATTCCAGGACATCAGATGTTCGGGAAGGTCTGCTCAGCTTGCCTGATGAGTAGATACACCAAGCCTATGCATTCTGCAATATATAATTCTCAAAACATATTTTAGTAACAAGATCTTTTTTTGTTTGAATTCTGGAATCTAGTTTTGTGGTGGCCTTCCTCTGTCATGTCTAATCCGTATAATTCTGAAAGGTAGAAATATCTTAATTATTTCTTCTGAAAGCACACTGAGGAAAACTTTTTCACTAAGAAACATGTCCTTGAGCCAGTAAACTCAAAAAAATTCATCTTGGTCTCTTTCCCAGAATAAAAATATAAAAGTGAATGGAAACATATTGTCTCATCTGACTCTTGTATTACCAAGGAGTTTCAGGAGTCCTCAACTCAACTCCAAGGGAATACATATACTCTCCTTCGCTTTTTGTCTCTACAAATTCTGGATTTGTGAGATAAAAGTCCTTTAACTTTATTTAATCTAAGTAATGGGAAAGAAATTATCTTTTTCTTTAGAATATCTTCTTTCTTTACATTCTCAATTTTGAATGTACCCATGAGGTGAATCATGGATAGTCTACTATAACTTGAGAAAACCCGAATATGGGTCAAAAAAGACTCAAACCACTGCCACATTTAGTCTTTCATTCTAAATATATAAAGCAGTGTACCCAATTCTCTTCTTATAAAAGAATAGTTCTTAATTTTAGTGCCTTGTTCTCCTTTTCCTTACCTAACATATATGCTTGAATGCTGTCCTATGCAACTGATTAAAAAGATCAATGATACATACATACAATTATATATAGCAAGGCCTTGTGATTATCACGAAAACCATTGTCAGTGGTCTTACATGGAAATCACTAATACTACCCAAAAGCTATCAAAATCACTGAATTAATGAGCAGTACTTTACCTGGAAGATTTGTAAGCAGTCCAATTCTCTAACAACTTCATGAGTGAGACACAACAGAAAGCATGAAGGCATGAAGGTATCACCCACGTAGCCTCATCATCCCGAGCATTTTTCATCATTTCACCAATTACAGCATGACATATCAACATTGACTTGTTCATTCTTAACTGTTAGGAAATACAAAATACACTTTGTCACCTTGCATGATAAAGGAAGACCTAGTGACCTAAACCCAGAGAGCTGGTATGATTCTAACAATCAGTGATCTATTTTGCAAAATGACTTTTAAAAACTAGGTAATGAAAATCTGCTAAAACAATCAAATTATTGGGAGCTTGGAATGAGAATACAACACAGCTGTACCGTGTATATCACCATCCAATTACTGGTCAAACTTACAGAATACAGGAGATAGAAACTTGGCCCATTTAAATTCAAATCACTGATATCATCATAGTATAGAATTTCACACAAAATCTTTGACTGTAGTTTATGTCTGAGTCCATACATCACATAGTACTTTTTAATCATTGACATCAAATGGTATGAAACCAGAACCCTGATTGTGTTTATCTATATTTTCTTGTAAATGTACCCACAACTGTCATTTATCTTACATTTTCTACCCCAATAATGTAACTTGTTGTTTATCTGGATTATTAATACTACAGATAAGCATGTAGTGATTTTGTTTATTTACATAAGGAATGAATTTTATTCTGTAACGTCTATGTCCCCATATCTGTATGTATTCCAGAAGGGAATGTTTGACAATAAATAAAATAATAAAAAATACACAAATATTTATACTATGATTCATAACAATAGCAAAATTAGTTATAAAGTAGCCTTACAATTATTTTATGGCTGGTGTCACCATAACATGATGAACTATATTAATGGGTCACTGTATTAGGAAGGTTGAGAACCACTGCATTTGGAGTAAAGAACTGTCACGGAGGTTGGACATGAAAGGCTTGATAAGAGTTATAACTTTAAAGCCCCTTTACCTTCTCCCATTTTTGAACACATGCCAAGCTGATGAGAAAACCCTTGTTCTCTGTTGGCATCAGTACGAAATTGAATACATGCAAACAATCCTCATACCCTCTGGATAACCTACAGTACTCCTTCCAATAGGACTCAGATGAGCAATGTTTTCTTAGTCTCCTCTTGAATGTTGGGGTGGGGGAATCATTAGATTCAACAGATCTTCCAAATTTCATTATGTGGGCCCCTATTAACTCTGTAGAATACAGCAGTCAAACTTTCAGAGTGACAGGGAAATCATTCTATTCTGAACTTTCCCTTTATAAATATGGCCCTAAGTGAAAAAGAAACAAATTTAAAATAGAATTAATAAAAGTCAAATGTCAATGATTACCCAGAAAAATCACAGGCAACCAGACCTTACAAGTCAACAATTTAAGTTTTTAGCATTTTGAAGTATTAGAAGCACAAATAAATGAACAAAGGGGGAATTACATAAGTGATTGTAGTGCTCGGGTTTTAGCTATACCATGTTTTTAATGTCACTTTTTTTTCTCTTGTCAATTTTCTTTCATTTCTATTCTGTTGAATAGGAGGCAATCAAGGAACACCAATGCTACCAAGTGTAGCCTACTCTCAATGCTAAAGGAATCCCTTAAGTCTGTCAAATCCATGTTTTCTTAATCACATACACAGTAATTGGCATAGATGTAACCCAAGCAAAAGGAATAGATTTTATAACTACAAAGTTTTGTCCTAAAAAAGATTTTTCTGTTTGTTTGCTTTGGTTTGACAAAGTCATATGTTAATCAGCAACTGTTTGTGAAAATGTTAACATACCCTGGTAGCTCCATGATTTGCAACAGAAACATTTATTTCTTATACTAGGTCTTGAGCTCAGCTTCGACTCTACTTTGGGGACACGTTTAGCTTTTTCTGTGTTTATTATTTCAGGATCCAAGTTAAAGGAGAAATTTCTATCTGAGGTATGTTATGATCCTAGAACAGAACAGGAGAACAAGAGGACAGTTAGAAACTCACATAAAACTGCTAGAGCCATGTGGTCACACCCTTCATAAGTGGCAAGAGAAGACAGGTATACTACTGGAATAAACAAAGACAGAAAAGTAAGGATGTTTTGTACAACAATAGCACCTCCCAAATGTTACCTTAGTATCTCATCAACATGTATTCCTATATACCACTGCTTACGTTAATACATATTTTAATTATATTCACTAAATATACTGTTGAAGGTGGAATGTATAATTTGTTGTATCATATATCCAGTTTTATTGAGGCCTCATTCACTATTATTACCTCTAGCTTTTCAATCTACATGTTGTACACTCATCATCTAAGTTGTCACAAGATATTTGGAACACACCAAGTAAGTTTAATCAATCCTGTACTTCAACTGTAAATATGAACTCACTACAGTTGAATTGATAAATTCAGTAGGGCCTGAAATCATTTATATTCATGATCCATGGTGAGACTGTCATGCAATTATCTGCTCTCATATATGTATATTTTGGGTACTGTGCAATCTAGAATAAATAATGCTGACTTCTGCAACACTGATAAAAAGGAAAGAAAGAAAAAAGAAAATTCCCTTAGAGCACATGGTTTCTTCAGGTCCAAGGAAGCAGATCATGGAGCCATAATAAGGATGGACAGTTTCATCAACTTTACTACCCAAGGCCACAACAAATGAGGATTATGATGAGCTTTACTGTACACAACATGGTGGCTTTCACTTATATTTCACGTGATTTGCACCCATGTGAGTACAGCACTGCCCACACACTCTAGAACTACCACATCTACAGTCTTTATTTCAACATTTGAAATTAAGATGACAGGAACATTAAAGTAACCTGTAAGTCCTAAACAATGGTTACTTTCTTTTACCACACATTCCCCTTAGAAGCTGTCCTCTCGTGTTCTACCATTAGGACTCTTCTTAGTGTACTTCTAAAATTCTCCATCCTTTCCTTGTATAAGCCATAGAATTGAACATATCATGAAGTCAAATATAAGATGGATGAAGTACAATCCAGAATCAGTACATTTATCCTCTCTATGGAGGCATAATTATGACCATGTCCATGTAGCGACTACCCCTGTGTCTGTTGAGCCTTACAATACTGAGAGATGTTGCAGTTACTTATAAAATAAAGTAACTGATACTTCTCTCAGCAATTATAGTGCACACAGATTATTAGATGTCAGGTCACTGTTTTAGCTGACTTCAAAATTAACTTTCACGATTCCTCTCAGCATAACATGTGATGAACGCAATGTATTTCTTCACACAAAACTCCTCAGGAAATATAATCATATTTTCCATTATCTTCCATCTCCATTTCGATGTATCAGACTTGCTTCTTTCTTGAGACTCCTCAAATCTGTATGAATTCATAAGGTTAAGAATTATTAACAAACCAAACCATCTTATGAAATCATAAGTCAGATGACATCAAATACTAAAAAATAAACAAGGCAGGACCTCAAGATACTTGTAATTACTTAGTCATTAGCATCAAGAGAATACATCAAATGAAGATTTCAGTGTCTATTAATATATAAATATTATTAATGAATATATACATTCATGAATATATTATGATTATATGCATATCCATAGTATATTCTGTGCTATGAGACAGCATAGACTGATCCTTGTACTTCATCTCAGCAACAATTTGATTCAGGATTGGCATCTAATAGCTTTAATATGTACATGGCTAAAGAAGCCTTCATCATACCCTTCACATTAATCACACCCCCAATAAACTATGCCTGGAAATGTTTGATTTTACACTGAAGATGAGGATGGTGAATATCTGATTGATTTGCATGTACATATCATACAAAGTAAAACCTGTTAGTAATCTAAAAGGAATAATGATCACCAAATCAATTCATTCTTCTACCATACTTGATTACACTTATGACCAAAACGAACTGTATGGAATTGTAAAGGACTAATAACAAGTATTACTTAAAAAAGAAATATCGATTTGGGGTCAAAAGTTTTAAGGGGGTTGTGTCCTTATCCCTTCACTGGGGATCCTGCCGGTTTACAAGAAGTGGCCTCTCTGGTTCCAAGTCCACATGGTTAGGCATCTCTGCTAAGTTCACACACTCTGACTCCTGGGAGTCTTCCCTATCCCAGGTCTTGGGGTCCACCTAGATGTTACTTCTACCCCTAAATACCCCACAAGATGCAGATTTCCATTCATTTTCCTGGTCCTATGGGCCTCTTTCCTTTCTCTTCACACACCTGATCCTGCACTCATATTCCTCTCTCCTCTCCTCTCCCACCCACTTTCTTCCCTTCCACTACCTCTCATGACAGTTTTGTTCCCCTATCTTAATGTAATTCAAACACCCTCACTTGTGACTTCCTTCTTGCTTAACTTCTTGGTATCTGTTAAAGTATATCATGGGTATTCTGTATTTTAAGGCTAATATCTACTTTTAATTGAGTACATACATTGCATGTTCTTTTTCTGTCTGTGTTACCTCATTCAGGATGATGTTTTCTAGTTCCATCTATTAGACTGCGACATTCATGACATGCTTCTTTGAATAGCTGTACAGTATCCCAGTGTTTAAATGAACTGTGTTTTCTGTATCTATTCTTCAGTTGAGGGACATCTGGGTTGTACTACTGCTGAATCTTCAGGTAGAACTATCTTCAATCTTCTGAAAAAAAAAAAAAAACCCACCAGATTGATTTTCAGAGTGCTTCGACCAGTTTGCAAATCGCACCAGCAATGGAGAAATGTTCCTTTATACTCATCCATATCCTTAGACATTCTGATTTGTGTAAGGCGGAATCTCAAAATTTGTCCTGTCTAAAAGAAATGTAGGGACAAAGATGAAGCAGAGACTGAAGGAATGACCAACAAATAACTGGTCCAAGGTGAGATCCATCATATGGGAAAGCGTCAATCTCTGACATCATTAATGATACTCTGCCATGCTTGCAAACAGAAGTCTAGTGTAAGTATCCTTTGAGAAGCTCTACCCAGAAGTTAAGTGAATGGATCCAGAGACCTATAACCAAACACTGAACAGAGGTTGGGGACCCCTTACGGAAAAGCTGGGAGAAGGACTGAAGGCCATGAAGGCAATAGGAACCCCACAGAAAGACCAACTGTGTCTCCTAACCTAAAGTCCTAGGAGCTATTGGAGACATCACCACCAACCAAAGAGCATACATTGTCTGAACCAAGACCCCTGGCCCTATGTAGCAGAGGACTGCCTTGTCCTACCACAGTGGGAGAGGATTCCCCTAATCCTGTAGCCTTGATGGGGATACTCAGTGGGCTGTCACAGATATGAAGGGGAGGGGAGGCAGGAGAGGGACACTGTGAGGGGGAATTGTGGGGGGACAACATTTGAGATGTAAATAAACTTTATACACCACAATAAAACCAAATTTAAGCACTATTTATCTATAAATCAATCTTTGTAGAGATTATGCTAGAAGAAAAATTTCGAATTGCAGAGATTAACCATATATATGAAAATACCCGAAATTATCTAAGAACAGCAAGTCAAAAAAGGAGAAATCCACAACTTAACAACAAATTAAGAATACTCAAGAAACACTTATCGTTGAAAAGTTTTAACATCAGGTGTCTAAATTGCCCAATGAAAAGTTTCAGAAAGGGTTCCTTTCAGTCCAGGCCTGAGCACTGAGCAGAACCCAGGTGGAAGCTTGCCCCAATCTCACAGAACCCAGAGGAAGCATGCCTCCCTGGAGCACTAATCCAGGCATCATCTTACTTAGGTCAGGAGACAGCAACACCGGCCCCAAACAGGGAGTAACTGGGACCCACTAGGACCCTGAAAGTCACTCCTGGCCTGGAGCACTGGTTCCTTCTACAACTATGGTCATGCCTTATTCCTTGTTTATTAATATTCCTTGTGCCAATTTAATTGCTCCTAGTTTGAATTTATTAACAGGTCAGATCCAAGAGATCAGCAAACCAATAGAGCCAATTCCCTTCTAAAGCTTGAAGGTAAAAACCCATTCTAGAAGGTACTTTATACTTCAGACACAGGATTTGGAGGAATCAAGATGGTACTGACCTAGATTTTCTCCATGAGGACTTGCTTTTATGATATCAGAAGGTGCTAGTCAAGCTGCCAAGGGAAAGGAACAACTGGCAGTCTTACTCAGCTGTAAAGCCTGCCACAGTAGAAAAAACAACAGTCACATTTGTCAGAAGTGAAAATCAACACAATCTATCCCAGGTATTTTATGACCTCACAATCTTTATAAGCTTGAACTCTAATCACATGTCTTGGTAGTTCCTATGAAATACAACTAAATTGTCCTTTCCATTGTATTTCCTATAATTACCATCTATTTACTAGGATGACTGCCAAAAACAAAACCAATATCATATTAATGTTATTTATTGACATTGAAAATGAAATGAGTCTTCTAGATTTTTATGTTTGCAAACATATGCATGTTGTTCCTCAAGGGAATAATAGAGAAATGAAATTATCCTTAGGGAACATAAAACCTAGATAAAGAAATGCTCAACTATGGTCAGAAGCCATAGCAAGGTATACACTTAAAACTTACTGATGGTATAAAGCAAGAACAATTGAGAAACATGGTAAGCCTTCCTATACGTAGTATGGCACCTTTCACTTTTTGTTCAATGTGAAAAGCACTATACTACTTAAAGAACAGGTCACAATATTATTCATATTTACATACTGAAACTGTAGCCTCTGTCATTTACTGTAACATTCATAATACATGTTACCTGAATCCTTGCCTAACTTTTTCTTCAATTTAGAAAATCACTTTGTTGTAAAACACTACATATTCCTGTAAGATCATATCCTCCAACTTCTCTTCTGTTTATGACAATTTTTCTCATTTCTAAGATATTAAGCTGATTCTTATTTTTCTTCCTTATATTGTTACACTCCTTTAGGTTCTTTATACTTTTTTCAGGTAACCTACAAAAACAAAATATAAAGATTATGAGCACAGTGTTCCCAGTGAAGGAGTTAGAGGAAGGACTGAAGGAGGTGAATGGGTCTGAAACCCCATAGGAAGAACAACAATATCAACCAACCAGACCCCTCCCCAGAGCTCCCAGGGAGTAAACCACCAACTAAAGAGTACACATGGAGGGACTCATGGCTCCAGCTGCATATGTAGCAGAGGATGGTCCTGTTGGGCATCAATGGGAGGAGAGGCCTTTGCTCCTGTGAAGGCTCAATGCACCAGTGTAGGGGCATGCCAGGGCAGAGAGATAGGTGTGGGTGGATGTCTGCTATTATAGTGTCTACAGTGCTTTCTGTCATAAAGTAACATGTTGTTGTTGGTTTGTGTACATGTACTCCACAAAGTCCACATGGTCCTTTGCAAAATTATATTTGGTGCTACTTACACATGGAAAAGTGACTTTTGAATAATGTAGAATATGACTGCTTGAATGAAGTCTTGTACTCTTGATGTATTATAAAATTAAGACCTAATTGGGCATACACATTCTGGAAGCACAATTACCAACATATATCATATATGTGAAGGATAACTGCAATTATATATTCTGACCATGTAAGTCACAAAAAAATGAAGAATATTATGAACCTTACTTTACCCACCATGGTGGTTTTCATCATCATTCATATGATAAACACCAAGGTGAATACAGCACTGCCCATAGATACTTAAAAGTCTTTTGATGATAATCCAGAATTCACTTCATCTTGAGCCATCATTTCAACTTTTACAGACAAGTGCAGGGGACTTACAACATGACATAACTTATACATAATGCTTAGAGGATATAATAGTCAATGTGTTTTACCATACACTCTCAAAGGGAATCCTCTCATATCCATTTTGTGCCAATAAATAGTTTTGAAAGTAAGTCTGTTGCAATTTTCTTTAACAGATTATGTTGTCATGAAAGTTCTTGATGATTTTAATATAAGACTCTATTCCTTTTATTTCTTCATATTAAAAATGAAGTTACTAATGTCCATACTTATATTAACATATCTAAATGTGTTCCGAAGGTTTAAGTTAAGTCCTCCTTACACGATATAGTTTTTGAAGGCACAAGGTTCCAACAAACATCAGGAACAACACTTAAACTACCGTGACCTTCCAAGGCCATAAAAATTGAGGAATGTGCTGAGCCTTAATCTACACAGCATGGCATCTTTCACATGACATATTCACATAATAGGTACCAATCTATGTAGACCAATGCACATGAGATATTTAATATATTTCTGATGGAAAGCTGGTCTCTCACAATTTCACCTTCAAGAGTCATTACTCCTTAATTATTGCATCTTCCCCTCATTTAGTAATAAATCTTAGGGAATAACTACCAATTCTACTTTACCATGATTTTCTTTCATATAATATCCTTTTAACTGTCACTATTTTTGTAAATACTTTCCACCACCATTTCAACAAGCTAATATTCAGTTTTCTTTTTCAAATTACTTAATAAAGATGTTTTTTTTCTTACAATATATACTGTTCATGCTTTTACCTCCCCCAACTCTTCTCAGATCCGCAACCTCACTCATCAACCTCAAGCACATTTCACTTGCTTAAAAACTCACATGATGGGTATTCATCCCAAGTGCAGTCACCAAAAATAGACACTGATATAAATGACAGAAAGTACATGCTGACAGCAGCCTGATAAGGCTGTCTCCTTAGAGGTCCCCCAGAGTCTGACATACCAATAGGCAGATACTCACAGCTATCCATTAATCAGATGAAGGGTTCCCAATGGAGAAGTTAGAGAGTAGACTGAAGGAGCCGAAAGGGTTGATGACCCCACAAGGAGAGAAATAATACTAACCAACCAGAGCCCCACAGGGTCTAAACCACCAGCCTAGGAGCACAAAGGGAGGGACACAAGACTCCAGCTGCATATTTAGGGGAGTATGGTCTTGTTGGGCATAGGTGGGGGAGGAGATCTTTGGTCCCATGAAGGCAGAACACTGAGTGGGGGGAATCTGAGGGTGGGGAGGTTGGAGTGGGGAGTAGGTGTGGCGTACCTTCATAGAAGCAGGAAAAGAAAGGATGGGATAAGGGGTTCTTGGGTGGGGGGAATGGGGTAAGAAGATAAAATTCTAAATGTAAATATTATATTCAAAAAAAGGTGGAAAAAGAAAAGCTGTTAGAATCAACATCTTTAATAAAATGTCAGCCCTCTTAGAAAATTCTGTTGATACTAAAATTTGTTATGAGTTTTGTAAATTGCAGAATATACAGCCTTGGTGTATCTATTCACAAACCAAGTTATGCAGACCTTCTCAAACCTCTGAGGTCCTGGAATTCCATCTGGATGCAGTGAAGACACAGTGTCAGAGGCTTATTACTTTACTCCTCCCCCAAACCCTCTTCTAATATCTCAATGCCCTTAATCAGCTTGAAGAAGTTAATGAAGTGTCAGCGCCCTTATTCCCTGGGCTTGGGGACTAATGTGGTTAAAATTGGGCTGTCTTTCTAGGGAAAAGTAGTGGTTTTGTGGGAATAGGGAGGATTAGCTAGGATTTATTTCATAGCCATAACCTATTGGTAGAAATCTGTATAATTATTATCAAGATGAAGTTATAATTTCTTAAATGGTACAAAATTTAGTTTGATGTCAAATTTAAGGTTTTCTTTGGTATGAGCTTCTTTTTGAAATAAAAGTGAGATGAATATTGATACTCTCATAGGCTTTGTGTCTATATAACACATTTAGGAATACAAGGCCTAGACCCAGTCCTTCATTAACTTTTGCAACTGATTTAAGATGGTTAGCCTGTGAGTTAAGGGACTATAGCAAATTCATGGCTTGGAGTTTATTGTTAGGGTGTTTTCTATATTTTACTTAGAAATAGCTGAGTGGAGTTAACAGAAAACAGTCCATATTACCTTACATGGATAGGAGGTTTTCAAAATGTCAGAAGTCCATGGAATTGATGTTACAAATATTTATATATTAATGTTCATTCTGATTAGAGACCTGTCTGCTCCTGACAGCTTCCTGTCGTGGATTCTAAGAAGAAATTGAGCATCCTTGGAATTAATCCAGTTGCAGGGAGACAGCCACTAGGCAATAATTGCCTCTTTCCATCTACAGACAAATTACTGTCCAGAAAGACACTCTTGCAGAATAGTTGACTGATTATGTCTGCCTAGACAGAGTAATCAGCCCTTAATAATTCTGCAGCACTAAGGTCTGTCAGATGATCCTGTGTCAGAAGGCTGAAGATCAGATGCTCCAACATTTTGTAGTATACAGAGTGTCCAGGTGTTCAATGGTCTCTATAAATTGGTTAAGTTTTAGAAGCTATGCCTTGTGCTTCCCATAGTTAATTCAGTCACTCTGGATTTCTGACAGGGTTGAAAACATATTATTCCATAGCAAATCCTTGCTATTTACTTTGAGAGAAGATTTGAGTGGATGGTTTTCAGCTGAAATTCATTCTAAAGCCTAGAAAAAGCCAGGTCAGAACTAAGTGTTTTAGTCAGGAGAGATGATAGAGGTTGTGGTTAGTCAACAAAATGATGGACTGGGTATTAGGACTATCTTGTACCTCAGTGGTACAAATTGGCATAATTATTCTCTAATTTTATTTTGAGAAAAAAAATATTTTAACAGGAAGGGTGATATGGAGGAGGAGCTAAATTGAGAAGGGTACCGGGAAAAAGAGAATGAGTAAGGAGAGGATAAGAAGGAGAGGAGAAGCTCGGTTTTGAGAGAGAGAAAGAGAGAGAAAGAAAGTGGGAATATGGAGGCAGTTGTTCACGTGTCTTCACCAGTCAAAGATAGTTGATATATCTAGGCTGGGTATTAGGTTACACTTGTGACAGAGCATTACCCAAATTATTAAGCCTTTGATTAATATTTTTAAAAAGTGTAGAAAAACAAAAAGTAAAAGGTGGCATGTGATAGGGGTTTTCTGGAGGGGAATGGGGAAAGGGGATGGCATCTGAAATGTAAATAAAATATCCAATAAAAATAATAATAAAAATTCACATGAACAAACAATGATAAAAAGACAAAACTCATCAATATGAAAGAGTCAAAGAAAAAGAAGAAAACACAGAAACATTTACCATTACAACAATACATGAAACACATATTATTTCTAAATGCTAAGGATTGTAAAACATATTTACCTTGTCAATCTTATTTTACCTAGCCTATATCAGATTCTGATTACCACCATGGTGAAAGACATACATACATACATCATTAGGAAATAACTTAATAGCCTCCATTTATACATTCTCAACATTGTGTTAATGAATTGAATAACAGTACAATATTATCATATAAAAGAATAATATTTCCTACAAAATCAAATGGCCATCCAGAATCCTGGAAACCAAGAAACATAAGTTTGGGAATAACATATCATTTACATGAAGCCATAATAAATGAGCAAATTAATATTCCATATAGACATAAACTGACATTTTTGATCATTGGAAAATTATAACACAGTCATAAATATTATAAAACTAGATTAAGGTTAAAAATAAACCAAAAATGTGAAGTCCCATTTAAAACTCTTATCATCACTCAAAATTTATCAATCCAACCTATACCATAAAATACGAACCTTAATTGTATTTTTGTGTCCTTCTTATGAAATAATTCTACAATATTGTTTGCTACATATTTCCATCTAGATACTGTGAGCAGTTATTTGAATGGATGATTGTCAAAATTTAGATTAACAAGAAAAAGCCAATGAGTCTTCAATCCTATACAAAGAACTATAAACAACAGTGAAAAGCCAGGAGTAGGAGTTGTCCCCTGGCTCACAGCACCAATAAAAGAGCATAACAATATGTTGTCTAGTTCATCCTTGAAAACATACAAACAAGTAACACTATTCAGACTTAGCTGCATATATTTAGGAATAAATAGGTATATATGCAAACACATGAATAGTTTCAGTAACAATTACTGATAACGAGCTCATCAACTTGAGAGAGAAGAGGGTAGAATATGGGAGTGTTTGGATTAAAGAAATCAGAGGTATAAATATTTTATTTAAATCATAATTTGAAAAATAAACTAAATCTGTAAGTTGAAGAACATGTAAGTTTTTGTGTCAATCTGTATGCTTATAAATCTGGATGTGTCTATAAGGTTAAAATTTAAGAATCAATTCACGTTTCAAAAATTTGGTCCTTTAGATACAAATGCCAAACTAAGTCAAGCAACCAGATCTAACAAGAGTAAATTCTTCTATATGAAAATATTTCAAGTGACAAACACAGTGAGCCTTCCTCTACCCAATATGATGTGTATCATCACTTATATTATACACAATGGACAACAAATTAGGTAAAGCAGGGTGCATGATACCTTTCATATGAAAGTGTTGCAAATGTAGCTTCTATGATCCTTTTATTTTTTAAAAAAGCACCACTTGTAGCTAAAACCTGACATACTTTGTTTATAGCATATATACATATATGCACACACACACACACACACACACACACACACACACACACACACAATTTAAAGTTCTTCAACATAAATTCCTCCAAGAGCATGTACTCTGACATTT
Source organism: Arvicanthis niloticus (assembly GCF_011762505.2). Lineage (NCBI taxonomy): Eukaryota > Metazoa > Chordata > Mammalia > Rodentia > Muridae > Arvicanthis > Arvicanthis niloticus. The sequence continues at coordinate 122,510,204 of NC_047679.1, forward strand.
CTTTTATTTCAATGAATGGTCGTCTCTACCAAGACAATAAGGAAGACTGTAATTTTACTTCTTCCTATAACATGTAAGTATTAAAAACAAATATTTTCCATTTATCTTGATGATTTATTATAATATCTATCTACAATAAAACCAGAAATTGAAAAATACATCTAAGGCATTTGTGTATGTATATCACCATATTCATAAACACATATGGCTAAAACAAATTGATGCTTGGTGAGCCTTACACTACTCAGAGTGGATGGAGTGACATGTAATTCAAAGTGACTCATTCCAATCTAAGTATTGCAGTGCACACTTGTTAAATGAGGCCCTGTATCTATTTCTATTATTATTAACACCTTTAATTCTGGATGATTTGAAAATAATTCATTCTTCCTTTGCTTTGAATTCCTTTATCCATACCAACCCCTATGGATAAAAAATAGATAAACACAACTATTTTTGCTTTCTTATGATACAGGGTCTAGAAGTGGCCAGCCAGAAACACCAGACCTGCCACCCACAAGACGCCAGAGTGGGAGATGGCTCTGCCACTCTTTCACCCTGTCTTCCCAAGGCTGGATATTTCCCAGACCATCCTGCCATCCATGTAGCCCCAGTAAAAAAATGAGACTCTAATGCTTAAAGATTAATCAAAGACTTTATATGTTTGGTAATGCTCAATAACAATATGCCCATACAGGGAGAGTTGATTCTCAGTTAGCAAACCTAAATAAAAGCTGTTACCTGTGACTGTTCTCCATCCCTGCATGGCTCTCCATCATTCCTACATCTCTGCTCTCCCTAGCTCCTCTTTTTTTTTCCTCTTCATCTTCTTACTTCTACTCTTCCTCTCCTTACTCCTCCCACCTTAGTTCCTCCTATATATCACATTTCCTTTTAAAATAAAAAAAAACCTTTCTCTCAAAATACAATTAGAGCATAACTATACCAATTTGTATCACTAAGGTACAAGTCAGACTTAATACCCAGGCTATAATTTGTGGACTAAACAGAACCTCTGTCATCTCTGCTACTAAAAAGACTTAGTTCTGAGCCTGGCTTTTTTTTCTTGGCTTTAGAATGAAAGTAAGGTGAAAACCATCCTCTCAAATTTTTTCCCTCAATGTAAATAGCCAGGATTAAGTCTTCAACCCTGTCACTAATCCAGATTGACTGAATTAAGTGAAATTATGAGAAGCACAAAACATAGCTTCTAAAAGTAGGCCAATTTATAGAGACCACTGAACACCTAGACTGTCCCTATAGTCAAAACACAGGATCATCCGATCTTCAGCATTCTGGCCCAGGATCATCTGACAGACCTAGTAATGCAGAATTATTAAGGGCTGATTACTCTGCCTTGGCAGATATACTCAGTCAAGTATCACAAGTGTGTTTTTTTCTGGACAGTAATTTGTCTGTAGAAGAAAAGAGGCATTTCTTACCTAGTGACTGTCTCACCAAAACTGGAGTAACTCCAAAGATACTCAATTTCTTCTTAGAGTCCAAGACAGGGAAGCTGTCAGGAACAGAGGCACATCTAATCAAAATGAACATTAGTACAAAAATGTTTATAATATCAATTCTGTGGATTTCTGACATTTTTGAAAACCAACTACCTATATAAGGCAATCTGGACTGTTGTCTGTTAACTCCTCTGAGCCATTTCTAATTAAAACCTAACAATAAACTCAGAGCCATAAATCTGCTATAGGTCTTTAACTTACAGGCTAAATACCTAAAATAATTTTTTAACATTTAAAGAAGGACTGGGTCTAAGACTTGTATTCCTAAATGTGTTATATAGGCACAATGCCTATATGAGAATAACAATATTAATCTCACTTTTATATCAATAAGAAACTCGATACCGATGAAAACCTTAAATTTGAAATCATAATAAATTTTGTATAATTTAAGAAATATAACTTTAGCTTAATAAAAATTATACAGATTTCTACTACATAGGATATGGCTAAGTAATCAATCCTAGCTACTCTGCTCTGTTCCAACAAAACCACTACTTTTCCCTAGAAACACAGCCCAATATTAACCACCTCAGTCCCTAAGCCCAGGGAATAGGGGCGCTGACTCTTCATTAACTTCTTCAAGCTGACTATGGGTGTTGAGATATTACAAGAGGGTCAGGGGGAAGAGTAAATTGATAAGCCTCTGATATCTGTGTCTTCACTGCATCCAGCTGAAATTCCAGGACATCGGAGGTTTGAGCAGGTCTGCTCAGCTTGATTAATGAGTAGATTCACCAAGACTGTGTATTCTGCAATATACAATTCCCAAAACATATTTTAGTAACAAGATAATTTTTTGTTTGAATTCTGGAATCTAGATTTTTGGTGGCCTTCCTCTGTCATGTCTAATCCATACAATTATGAAAGGTAGAAATAATATCTTAATCATTTGTTCTGAAAACACATAGACAAAACCTTTTTCCCTAAACAATAATATCCTTGAGCCAGTAAACAAAAAAAACCCTTCATCTTGACCTCTTTCTTAGAGGAAATATATAACCACAAGACTGAAAATTATACCCATCTTGAAAATAAAATAATTTTAGTAACTAAAATATTGTATGTGCTTATATTTTAGGCCTTCCCTATTTTGTCAAGCAGGAAAGGAAACCAGAATTCCCATAGGGCCCATGTCAGACAGAACCTGTGTCTCCTGTGAGGCAATATAACTTTAGATCATCTGAATACACCTGATTTACACTATCTTTCTGTTTAGCCCTCTGCCTAGAACAGTTTTTTATTCATACCAGCTATCTGTTTGGCTATGTACTCCAGAACAGCTTTCACTTGCACACTGTACTCTTTACTCTAGAAAATGTGAAATGCATAAAGTTCTTAACACAAAACATCCAGGAAATCAATGATACAATGAGAAGACCAAACCTAAGGATAATAGGTATAGATGAGGGTGAAGATACCCAACTTAAAGAGCCAATAAACATCTTCAACAAAATTATAGAAGAAAACTTCTATTCTAAAGAATGAGATGCCCATAAACATACAAGAAGCCTATAGAATGCCAAATAGACTAGACCAGAAAAGAAATACCTCCTGTCACATAATAATCTAAACAAAGAAAAAATATTAGATGCAGTAAGAGGAAAATGCCAAGCAACATATAAAGGCAGACCTATCAGAATTACACCAGACTTCTCACCAGATACTATAAAAGCTAAATGATGCTGGACAGATGTCATACAGACCCTAAGAGATCACAAATGGCAGCCCAGACTATTATACCCAGCAAAAATCTAAATTACCATAGCTGGAGAAACCAACATATTCCACAACAAAGTGATATTTACACACAACTTCTTTGGACAGACCCAACATTACAAAGGATAACAGCATGAAAGCTCCAATACAAGGAGGGAAATTATACACCAGAAAGAACAAGAAAGTAATCCTCTTCCAACAAATCCAAAAGAAGATAGCCACACAAAGATAATTCCACAACTAATAACAAAAATTACAGGAAGCAACAATCACTGTCTCTTAATATCTCTTAACATCAATGGACTCAATTCCCCAATTAAAAGACATAGGCTAATGGACTGGATAGGTAAACAGGACCCAGCATTTGGCTGCATAGAGGAAACCCACCTCAGTGACAAAGACAGACTCTACCTTAGAGTAAAAGGCTGGAAAACATTTTTTCAAGCAAATGGTCCTAAGAAACAAGCTGCAGTAGCCAATCTAAAATCTCCAGTCCGAGAACACAAAGGGAGGGACTCATGGCTCCACCTGTATAGGTAGTTGAGGGTGGCCTTGCCAGGCATCAGTGTAAGTGGACAGCCTTGGTGCCTGAAAGTTTGGATTCCCTAGTGTTGGGGAATTTGAGAGCAGGGAGGCAGGACAGGGAGGGTGGTGGGCGCACAACCTCATAGAAACTCCCAGAATTATATGGATTAGACATGACAGAGGCAGGCTGCCACAAGACTAGCTCCAATGCTTTGTATTATAGGGACTATCCAGGTCCTTGATACCTATAACACCATGGAATTTATTATTAACAGCACAGAGAGTAAATATCCCTTTCAACTTATAAAATGAATCTAAACCTTGAGTTTAGATAGTACCTGATAGTATCAATGAATGTAAGAATTACTAATATAAAGCTGTTATATAAATTTTTAAATTCTTATATATATATTTCAGTGGTTATTTTATTTTTTATAGAAATTAATGAATGAAGAATTAAGAACTAAAAACAATTTAATCAGTTTGGGGCACCTAAGTATAGAGCAGACAACTCAAGTTTATTTGAAAATAAAGATGTTTCACCATCCAAACATGTAATGAAATATGAAATATAACACTGAAAGAACTATCCTACACAATTTAAATTTAGAGCTCAGCAATAAAAACAACAAAAATTTTGTATAAGAAAGACATATAGATCAACAAAAAGAAGATAAGGCTTAGAATTAAGTCCAAACAATTGGCGCAAACTGATTTTGACAAAAGAACAGAAATAAATATGAGAAAGGTGTCTGTAACAAATAATGTTTCAAAAACGTTACCTCAATGAAAAACCTCAAACTCAAAACTGAACAGAAGAAAACAGATGTGTAATATAGTATAAAAGCATGCATAATGATTTTTAGAATAAGATTCTATTTGCTTGGCAATTAATGCCAACAAATGACAAATGGATTAATGTAAATCTAAAGTGCATCTGTATAGCAAACAAACAAAGTATTAAAGTGGAAGCTCTGAGTGGAAGAAAATTCTTGACAGTTATAAATAAAAGTTTAATATATAAACTATAGAAAAACAAAATATCAAAAAATCAAAAAGCCTAATTAAATATTAAATAGCATGTTTGTGCTCTTTTCAATGTTCAGCATCCTTTACCATTATAGAAATACTAATTAAAATCATTTTAAAATTTCATCTTAACCTCAGTAAAAATGGCTAAGTTCAGGAAAACAAATAACACTTGACAGAGAAATGGTATCACTTATTCACTGTTGGTGGGAGTCCAGTTGATAGGGAGATCAGTGTACATGTTCTCCAAGAAGCTAGAACTAGACCTACAATATAAATCCGCTTTATTATTCCTGGATAAATGCACCAAGGACTCTATAACACACTATTAGATACTTTTACATTCATAATCATTGCTGCTTTATTCATAGTAACAAGAAAAGAAAAACTTTGTATCTATCAGCAAAAGTATGACTAATAAAGATATGGTAATATGCACAATAGGATTCTGTTAGAAAAATTAATATATGATATATTCAGATAAACAATGTAAATATTAACAAATTTTATTGAGGGAACAAAGACTGAAACTGAACCAGACCAACCAAACAATATATAAATGCAATGTTCTGCCATATATGGTTCCTATGTCCAAATCATTCAATTTGTATGTTTGGCTAGGAATAACTATAGAAGCCATGAAAATATCATTGGGTAAAGAGGTGGGAGACGAAGCTTACAAAATAGATGACAGTATACAGATGGTATGTCAGAGAAAAGGAGATTATTGGGGGGTTTTTAAGTGGGGAGAAAGATAAGATGATAGGATAAGTGAGGGAGCTAGGAAGAAATGACTATCACAAAAGGATTTGAAATACTCATATAAGAACCATATATGGGATATACCTTGATTTGTAGTTTGCCTAGATGTTTGTCAAAACTGTATCTGTAAGTTTAAATTCATTTTATTTATTCATATAAAGAATATACTAAATGTTTTGCAACTTTATACTTACATACTTGTATATACTCATAAGGTGTACACAACAAGTGAAATTTTCCTTAAATATTACCTTACCCAATATGGGATATCTTCCCTTATGGTTCACAAGGTGCACAGAAATTTAGGTAAAGCAGCATACATACTACCTTTATAATATGGAAATGTTGAAATTCTAGCTTCCACAATCCCTGTTTTATTTTTAGCTTGCATCAAATTACCAACTTTTATGATAAGTAAATGCTAGTCTAACTTATTCATGTGTTACATAGAATACCTCAGAATTCTTCACCATGGATCCTTCCAAGAATCTATCTTTTTAACATTCCTCCTGCTTCAGAAGAATGGTTTTCACTAAAATGACAGTAAGCTGACTGCCATTTTCTCTGGATAGTAGTATTTCCCAAAAAGATCTTTTTCATCCTCCTGTAGCCTGTTTATTCATCCAAGCTGTCTAGGGTGAAGTATAATACAATGTAATAGGGTGAAGCTGGAGATTGAAAACCACATCTAATATGCATGCATGTATCAACATCACCATGTGCATACATGAGACATTAACAGGTAGCAAAACAAACTGGTGTTTGGTGTGTCTTACTCTACTCAGAGCGGATGGAGTAACATATAATAGGAAGTGACTCATACCAATCTGAGTATTGCAGTACACACAGCTTCTTCGATGATGTCTTGTGTCTCAGATTGATCCCATGATCTTCAGTATATTTGAGCAATTATCTAAGGACAGTTAGATACAGGAACAATACTTTTTTAATCATAGATTTAAAGAAGGACTACTATACTGCACTTTATCTTTTACCTCACTTTACATTCTATGATGTATAGTATTTAACTTTATACATGTATACACTAATAAAAGTACCTTACATCAGCACTTTTCTTTACATTTTTTAACATGAGTTTCATGAGGTTAAGAACAGAGAGTCCAACATATGTTAAGAGAGTCTAAGCCATCAGTTATCAAAAGTTCCTGCATAAATAGGAATCTCAAGTTACCTTGATTACATACAGAGGCCATTCTATAAGTTATTTGCTGAACCTTCCTTTAAGAAAAGCCATGGTCATAAAGACTTCATCTCATCAGTACCAATTCTGATACAAAACTTAACATAATTGTATTTAAGAAGACGCTGTCACAAACGCTTCCTTCATCTCTTGCACATTTTATTACATAGTCACCAAACCATAATGTTTGAACTCTTCTGTAACTTAGGCTTAAAATCACAATACCTTTACTATATATTTCTCACACCATAAATCCTTTTGCTTGCCTTCTTCTAAGAGAAATGATTGTTAAAACAAAGAATAGAAGTTTTATAAATGTATTCATGTCCTGGGAAATGTGTTGACGTACTTTATTGTTTTATTGTCTGACTTAAAAGAGAGTCTTACTAAACCTAACGCAGTATTCCTTATCTAAATGTAGCGATATAAACACACCTGGAAAAACAATATGCACGGTTCTATTTCTTTGCAGCTAAACTAACAGCAGATTCATGTATCACCACTGGGACCATCCAAGCCCACAACAAATGAAGAACACTGTGAGCTCTTCTCTACCCAGTGTGGTGTCATGCACTTGAGATTCACGTGACTGACATCCAACTAGATAAAGCACTGCACACAACGCGCTTTATATTAATTTGCTGTATATGCAGCCTCTATCATACACTTCAGCTTTTATCAGAATCTAAATTAAATAAATATGGTAACTACTTTTTCAAAATTTGTTCATCTACCTTTGAGAGTAGTCACTCTCCTTCACCACTTTTCCTTAGAGCATGTACTTTGACAATTCCTTTCAGTAAAGTTTATACTAACCAAAAAAAAATAAATAAAGATTATTTTGTATATTAAGATAACCCCAAAATGTTTCTTCTTTAAACTTGTAGAAATGTCAATAAAGTTACCACTGTATCAATCTTGAGGATGTGTGTTATGATGGTGGATACAGTGCATCCTGGGATCTTCAGTGAGCATATCACAAAGGCTGGATTTGGTGAACATTACTCTATTCAGAAATGCCACAGTTACTGTAGAAAAAAGTGACTGTTATCTCTCTGAATATTGTACTGCACACAATTTGTTCACTGAGTATGAAGAGTGACATCAGACTTTCCCAAACACCAGCACCTTTCATATCATATCACATACAAATTGTTAATGAGAATGTTAATGTGACCACATATAATAAAATCTCATTCCCAATCACAATTATTATAATTACAGCCCTTCTTACCTATATTCTTACAAACTAGATGTTTTAGGCAATCAATAATATAACCTTTATCTTGTATTTTACTATTATGGAGTATATATTTATTCCTGTACACATTTGTTTTATATTTATGTCTAAGACAATTAATAATTAAGAATTGGAAACAAAATAATAACAAAGCCTGTTTCCCCTATGTTATAATATACCATTGTATTAAAATTTTGGATGCTCATTTCTTTGCTCTGTTGTTGGCTTCCTGTATAGAGTGAATAGACATATGTTAATGCTTCCATAGGAAAAGCTATACAACAAATGGACAAAACCTATACTAATAATCTTATGTTTATTCCTTTTCCCAAAACAAATTTAATCAGCATAAATATTAGAAAAAATGAAAGGTAATGAAAATGTGGCACCTATGAACATGCTAATTTTATTAAACTGTTAAAAATGAAATTTGAAGGAAATGGCATACATAAATTAAGTGAAGTAACAAACTCGAAAGAAAAACTCAAAAACTATATTTTCACTCTCAAAGATGGATGCTTGCATGAAAGAGTATAAAATAGATGAAGAAGAGAAAAGAGGGTATAGAAAATGAACATGTGACACAAAAAATACATGGGTCACAGGGTGATAGGGGAGAAAATATATTAAAACACCCTTTGTTCAAAATAACATGATATCTAATATCTGAATAGAGCATTGCATACCACATACTTCATAGGGAACTGATGCAGATTTAGCACTTATTTTCCAATCAAATTGGGTTATTATTAAAATAAAAAGGATGTGTGCACTCTGACCTAATTCCTTCTTATGTCCTATAGTTTAACTAATACATAATCCATTGCCAGAAACTTCTCTCAGTGTAGATACTATTCAGTGTTCTTTGTGTAGTGAAGTGGTCATGAAAATAACTTTGTATTGTCTTTTCCTTTGTACTAGGAGATCTCTTAACATTATTAAACTATTTTCTAACATATAGGATTACAATTAGAAATTCTTTTCATACATGGTACCCCCAGGAAAGCATCTTACTTTATAGCAGAGAAAGACCTGACATTGAAGATTGTTCACATGAAATCTTAAACAATATTGTTAGATAAAAATCTCCTGAATAATGGCAACATTAGTTGACATTCCAAAATTGATGAGGGAATTTTACAGGAACCTAAGACTAAAGAAAGTGATAAAAAAAAATAGTATTGAAAGAAGGCAAATCAGGATTTTTCACAATGGCAAATCCCATAGTACATATAGTGAGTAACATACACATGTATGCATAAGCAACACTAAATAAACTCTTTTGTGTGTGTGTGTGTGCATGCATGTATGTGACAATAATAATTAAAGACTATTTCATGAAATTGAGGTGAGAGAGGTCATGGAAGTTCAATGGGGAAAGAGGAGAGGTATAAATGATGTAACTATAGTATTTTTGTAATTATCTAGGTAGGTCATCTTCTGAAATTTTGTAGTGAAGGTCACTGACAGTGTACTCTTAGAATCAGAATGTAAATCTCCAGTGTATAAGGAACTTTTTCAAAATTTAAATGTAGTGGCTTCCTTTTTTCCATATAGAACCAAGTTACTGTAACAGGGTGTGCATTGAAAGAAGTCAGACTATACAGAGTTGAGAATGTGGAGATTTTGCTCCAATCTATTCCTATCATCCCCTGCAGCTTTAAATAATCCTCCCATGGTACTGTAATTCAAATTCTAAAAATTATTTGCTCATAACTTTGAGGGCCAGTAACTACATTGAATTTTTTCTTGATCACTCCCTTGGGTCTTGTGACTACATGGGTTTACCTTTAATATGTTTCCCCCTGCAACAGGATAACTTAATTTCTTTCAATATATATATGAGTGAAATGAAGATGAAATGACAAAAATCACTCTATGAATCACTTTACTAGCCTCAACAACTCATACAATATAACGGAAAGCATCTCATTACTACTTAAGGTTGTACTATCATCACCATGCAAAAGCTACAGCAAACAATGAACTCAGATTTACTCTGTCAAGAAGACCATAGTGTCTATGTGTTCATGTCTGCCTGTTTCTCTCTGTTTCTGTTTCTGTCTCTGTCTTTGTCTCTCTCTCTCTCTCTCTCTCTCTCTCTCTCTCTCTCTCTCTCTCACACACACACACACACACACACACACACACATCAGACTATTGCTAATTTGAGTATTATCACTTCTCAACATGCAGTTAAAGAAAAGTAAACACAAATCACAATTACTTTTTAAATTTAAGACAGCTCTGGTATGCTGTCCTCTACCTTATTTTTCCCTCTAAATTTTATAGTTAAGTTTGTTTGTTTATGTAATTGTCAAAACATGATGGATAAGATCACATTAAATATTTAGCTATTATTACAGTTTAATACCTATAGTTAATGTCTCTGACTTATAGCTATTTGTGAGATGACAAATAAACAAATGAAATCATCTTAAGGAAGCCTAAGTTACAGTCTGTACATCTAAATTAAGATAAACTACCACGATCACCATTCACAGACTGATAAATGAAGAATTTGGTGAGCTTTACTCTACTCATACTACCCTAGTCACAGATACTTCATGTCACCAGAATCAGTATAAGCAGGGCACAGCACACTATCACATAAATGTACCACCCCACTCCCTCCATCATTTTCAATTTTCAACAAAAATCAAATTATCCCAGTAAAGTATCATACCCACTTCTTGATAGATGTATTTCTTGATGAAAATAGCCAACTTATTATCTTTTTTATAAGTTTTATGCAAATCATTATCTACTTGCAGGCTCTTTTTAAAGACTGACTGGCCAAGAAGCCTTATACAGTTTTGCTTTTTTGAATTACCTTGATGTTTTCATAAGTCTTTATTATTTTCATTTTTGAGATTAACATATAATTACTTCATTCCTCCCTTTCATTTCTTCCCTACGACCCTTCCCAAGTACCTTCTTGGTCTCTTTAAAATTCATGGCATACATATGTATATGTTTTATAGATAGAATTTAAAGTTTTACATATTTATAGCATACCTTTGATGGTCATGTAGATTCAAAGGACACAGCCACATTCTTCTGGAATCAGACAATACAGTTATCCATCACAATATAGATTAGAAGCAGCATGCCTAGTGAGCAATTCTCTACCAGTTAGGACTTACTTAAGAGGAAAATTAACTGCTATTTCTGAGTGTAAAGAAATGTACATAACATGCTTATAGGGAATTCTCACCTATGGAAGCTATCTTAGAAGATATCTGATAAAGAGTTACTTAACTGAAATTCAGGGATCAGGTTAAACAATCTCAAGTGCATGTGATAGTACAGTACCATGCTCATATAGGTGCTACTTTCAGAAACACTGTGTACTATCTAACAAGTTGTTGGGAACAGGGGTCCTTTGGGAACCCCTGAACAAACCAGCCTATTTCTAAGGCTACTGACTGCTCTCTACAAACTCACAATAAGATCCTATTGCTGAAAACACCAAACATACAACTTAGTAATTATGGACAACTCAAGTTGGTGCCAACATAGAGCTCTGACCCCTACTGACTAGTAGTGTTCATAGTACAGTAAGGTACTCTGCACCTTCCTGTTGCACAAACGAGCAACATAAACACTAACCATCTCCATCTACAATGGTAACACGAATATAAAATAGGCTGGTACAATAGTGGTGCAAATATTGTCAAAGTTACAAATCAAGATATGGATTTAATGCCCACTCGAAGTGTGAAACCTATATCTAACACTGATTGAATGGCCAAGAACCTGAGATTAGATAGCTCAGAGACAAAGGATAAAATCAAATTCTATCGTTTATTTAAAATTATTTAACAATAAAATGACTTGAATGACATTCTGCTGTATTCAGTGCCTTGCTCAGTCATCATCAGTCAAGCTTTCCCAATGGCAGATGTTAAGAAATACAGAAACCCATAGCCAGACAACATGCAGAATAAAAACACTTAGTTCTAAATGGGATGTCTCTATCAAAAACATCAAATACATTCAGAGATCCCTTGGTAAGCAAAAACAGAAAGATTATAAGAACCAGTTGGGATTAAAGAACCCCCCCCCAAAAAAATCCTACAGCACAGCTGATACACAATGACATATAAAAAATACAAAGAATCAGTTTCAAGGAATATAAATGTGGTTCTATTACAAGATAAGCAAGGTGAGAAAACCTTACTCGAAATAACCAAAAGAAAAGATCAAACTAAACAAATTAACATACATAAATTGAGCCATTACAATAGATAGTAATGAAATTCAGAAAATCATGGCATATGTAAAAATCCTTGTAATTTACTACATTAGGTGTTTAAAGGAAAGTGATGAATTTCTAGACAAATATTATCTACTGAAGCTAAGCCCAAAATAAGGCCTGATTCCTTCTGAAATGAAGTAAAGGAGATAAGTGGGTCTGGTGGAGAGGGGAAGTGTGGGGGAGGGATTAAGAGGTAAGTAGGGAGGGGAAAATTAGGGTGTGGATATAATATATAAGAAAATAATAAATATATAAAAATAGGAAACAATATAAAACAGACAATAACAAGCAACAAGATAAAGGGGAGTCAACTGGTCATATTTCAGAGAAGGACTCATCTCTAAAGTGTAGTGAAATAAAACAGACTAAATTCTATGGGAAAAAACAAAAACTAAAATTTGGGCAGATATGGAGCGGGTAGAAAAGGCATATACAAATGAAATTGGGGAAATAGGATAAATGTTCTAAGCCATTATCAAAGAATTAATAAAAAACATTCTAAAAACCTTCAAATTAAACACAGTCCAGGATGAAATAAATATATTGCTGAATTCTATCAGAATTCTTTAAAATATATTTACTTCTAAATTTATTTCATAAAATAGAAAAGGAGAATAGCTGTTATCCTTTGCAAGGAGCTAGTACAACCCTGCTATGAAAACTAAATAAAAAATATGGAAAAAATGAAATTATATCCAGTAGTAATAAGTTCTCTCCTAGTTTTTATAGCCTTTCCAGTCATAGAAATGTGACCAGCTTTACAATAACAAAGATGCTTTCTTTCCTGTTAAGTAGGCATCAAATATAGTCAAAAATGTTTTGTGTACCCCCATCATAAGAATAAAAAAAATAAAAAAAGGAAAAGGATATGAAAGACCAAAATTGATTGAAGATTGGAAGCTACAAGAAGAGGATATTAGGACTACTATGAAGGTGCAGATGAAGAGTAAGGAGAATCTACTAAAGCACATATCTAATATTGAATAATGATATTTAATATTTATTGCTATTTTAGAAAACCTAAGAAATATTTTAAAAGAAATAGAAATGGACATGTGGAAGCTCATCTATGATTACAGAAGGTACTTCTCAGGTACCTACAGCTACTTTGCAAATGTAGAATGTGGTAAACCTTACCCTACTCAGAAAGGCACTGATGAATTTTTTTATTCATCACATCAGCACCATTCTAAATAGGGCATTGCATCCAAAGCCTTTGATGAGGTGTTCACAAATTAGATTTCAGTAGTCTTAGCTTTCTTTATCTCATTTCCATTAAAACATTACCATGTACTAATTTAATCATAATACTTAGGAAATTCTCTATCAAAAATCTCCCTCAAAGTAAATTTACTCATTTTTTTCTTTAAATAAATAACCATCTCTGTAACAAGGCAATATGCTGACTACTATTTTCTTTTTGCCTATTTTACTACATCTAGTAAGTTTGCCTTATTTGCTATTGTTATTAACTTTAATTTTCTTTTTTTAATATAGTAACAATATTTATTAAATTTGTTGTCATTATACATTAAAAGTATCATAAAGTCTATAAGAATTCTCTATTATTACTTTTGTTTTTTTCCTTAATATTACTTTCTTTTATTAGATATTTTATTTACACTTCAGATGGCATCCCCTATCCCCATTCCCCCCCACCCCCCTTAGGAAACCCCTATCCCATGCCCACTTTCCCTTTTTGCATTTATACATTTTTTTAAAATAATGTTAATCATAGGCTTTATAAGTTTGGTATTGTTCAATCAGAGGTGTAACCCACTCTAACCTGTAGGTATTACAATAAACAAGTCTGTAGTGAATTCACCCTGAGTTCTATTGATGTCAAGATGGTTACAATTCATCCTGCTATCAAAAAGTCTATCTCTCACATGTCTGAATTTATAACCAAATTATACCATCACAAACATTGTATGAGTGAAATTTACTTAAGCCAAAGTCCTGATAATATCTAGGTCACCTCTGCAGCATCAACATCAGAGAACTGTTTTATACTGCACCAATATGTCCATCATGTCTTAGAGACTTGTGTACAACCCCATAAAAGAATGATACCTACATCATATCCTCCTGATATTTATTCTAAAGACAATGAGAATAATCATCCCAATGTTTCTAAAAATTTATATTTCTCACAACAAACTTAACTTGCATTCTTCTTAGGTGAATGATTATACAGCAAAAGGGGAAATGCCATATTTTCATGTATTAGAAAGTAAATTAATGTTTTTTTATATCCTACTGATTTTTATATTAAAAACATACCACTGAAATTACTTTGAGAATGTTTTATTTTTTATATATATATATACATTATATATTATTATATATATTATAATAATTATATATTAATTATTATATATTATATATTATTATATTATATTTTAATATAATAATATATTATATATTATATATTTATTTATTATATATAATAATAATATATTATTATATATATACATATAACAACATTTTTGTTACAATTTTTGATATTACAATGTTAATAGGCCAAACAATATTTTTACCTTCAACTGCTTGTAATCTGATGGGACCATGTTGAGATTTATCCATGAACGTCACCTTAAGAGTACCTGATAAACTGGGCATTTGTGGCATACACCCTTAAGCCCAGCACGCTCAGTCTCCAAAGTGAGTTCTAGGCCAGCCAGAGCTACACTAAGAAATTCTGTATCAAAACCAAAACAAAACAAAGCAAAAATTTATTAATAGTGCCTGATAAAACAAATGTTTGGCAGGAAAGGACTGGTATTAAGGAACATATCCACAAGTGGCTTTTGATACATTACCCTCACTATCCAGATGTCACCATATATATTGTAATTTCTGCATCTTTATACACAGAGAAACCAGTTAAGGGGCAGTTCAACTAGATGCCACCTGACTAAAGTAGAACACTGCACATAAACTGAATATAGCCTCTGCTGACTCTAATATGATCTGCAGGTCTTGCCATTTCTCATAGAACAGCATAATACATGAATTGCCTTTTTAGGAGTCCTGGTGATGCCCTAATAAAATGTCATTCCCATAGAATTGATAGCTATGTACCCTGAGCCATATACTGTTTACCTGAATCTTTTTTTTCAAAACCTATAGGATAAACATGTGCTTGAGTTGTTCTTTTTTCTACTACAATGAACTTTAATCTCTTCTGATGTTCAAAAACCTGTTAGTTGTTGACATGAAAATTATACATAAAGAATTCATAACCATGAAAATAAATGCCTACATAAGACCAAAGAAAACTCCAAGATCTAGAGCTGGAAATCTGCCACTTTCAAATGTTAAATAAAATGAGGAATTCAGCGTGTCCTTACACTCTACAGAGGTGGCTCAGTCACCCATCACAAAAATTGGTAGGGTACTCCACATAAGAACCTTCATGAGTAGTGCTAGTTACCCACGACATCACTCGGACAAAACCATGTGTTCTCTCTCATATATTGGTCTTTGCATGTAATGAAAATGTATGTGTGTGATTGAGGTGATTAGGCTAAAAAAAACTGAAAATAAGAACAAGGTAAACATAAGTGATGAGGAAAGATAAACTGAACAAAAGGACACATAGGATATGAAAGACATAGGATGAGGTTAGAAAACAGAATAAGGGCTAGCAGAGGGTCAGGTTGTTTGAAGGGTAAACAGAAGCTACTTAAACAGAATCTGAATATAGAACTCATATCAAAAATTCTCAAAAAAGTATATTACACAGATATTTCTAATATTTTATATATTAAGTAACTTAAAAATGTTAAGTAAGTCTTAAACTGAGATCAGCTCAAGCTTGTAAAGTGTTTCTCTACCTATACACCAGGGCAATCTAGATGGTGAAAATTCGCAGAAAAAGTGAGCCTTAATCTACTCAAAATGATGCCTAACACATACATATTACATGCTAGACATCAGTCTGAATAGAGCACTGCACACCACATGCTTTGTATGGAACTGATCCAGATGTAGCATTTATGTTCCTGTCAAATTCAGTTATTATTTCAATAAAAAGGATGTGTGCACTCTGGCCTAATTATAACTCCTTCTTGTGTCCTGTAGAATAACTAATCTATAGAACTTTATCAGGAATTTCTCTCAGTGTAGAACCTAGTCAGTATTTACTCTGTGGATGATTGAAAATAACTTTGTACTCCCTTTTCTTTTGGACCAGATCTCTTAAACCTGTTGAACTCTTTTCTAGCCTATAGTATCACGTTTAAGAATTCTCTTCAACACTACTCAGAAAACATACACATAGGCAACATTATATAGACTGACTAGGTTGTATTTATGACTTCAGAAATATATGTATATGTACAGATATGTATGTATAACTATGAATGTGAAAAGTGGCCATGAATTTGAAAGAGAACAAAGAAGGGCATATGGGATGGTTTGTAGACAAAGTAAAGGAAGAAGAAAATGACATAATATGAAAAATATGTGTTCTCTTCACAATCTTCTCACATAAGCTTATGTTTATAGTAGGGGCAGATCGTTAGTGAAATTAACAACTGGTCAAAATGTTGAGAACAACTTCCTGTGAGGTGTTTAGTCACAACTGATAAATCAAGAATGCAACCCTTACACTTAAGGCTCAGGGAAAACCACTAAAATGGGAAAGAATGACTGAGAGCCAGAGACTCTAGAGGGCTGCTAGGAAATACTGTCTTATAGATATGACAGTGAAGCAGAACCTGTGAAATCTCAACAATATGCTAGGCTTAACCTTCATGATGAAAGCACTAGTTGATGTCAATACAGATGGTGAGAATTTCACAAGGGCCTAAGTATAATTAAAGAAATAAAGGGAAAGGATACTGAGGAAGGGATAAAATTTCCAATGACAATTCCCCTAAGTCATCCTTTCCTGTATGTTCAGCCAAAAGTACAGATATACACAAGGGACATTGAATAGACTCAGTAGGTTGATGCATACACACACACACACACACACACACACACACACCAGGAGTTCAACAGGGAATAGGAAAGAATGTAAATGATTTATGTTATATTGTTCATGTATAGAATACTAAAAAAAAAAAAAAATGAAAATTTAATCATCTGGACAGCCCAGAAGGCTTGTAGTGAGGTGACTGACATTGCACTCTTGGAATCAGGTAAAGCATTTTTTTCAATGTACACAAAACTTTACAAAAATGTCATATACTTACTACCACCACAATTAGATTTGGTGATCCTTTTCCTTCAGAAATAGATCTGAGTCACATACAATAGATCATATGTTATAGCTATTAGAATATACAAATTTTAGAATACATAGGTGCTTCCACAACATATATTGATTGCAACATGAGTTTGAGTAGGAGCATATCACATAACATATAATGGTGCAGGTGATGGTCGACCAAGTTTCATCATTCCCTCCAACTTTTATCCCAACACAAAAAACAAGATACCTATACCTTGACTGAATTAATTCACGAATAATAGAGAATAACCAATCTAATCTCCTTAATATGCATTTCACTAAGATAGCTCCTATTTTAGGGAATGACTTCCATTAACAAGAAAAATAGCCTTTTCACAGTTGTTCTTTCTTAGATTAAAAAGTATATGACCTGGGTGGTAGTGGAACACATGTTTTAATTGAATATTTTATTTACATTTCAGATATTATCCCTTTTTTCCATTCCCCCCTAGAAACCCCTACAGCACTTGGAAGGCAGAGCCATGTGGTCTACAGAGTGAGAGTGAGTTCCAGCACAGCCAGGACTACTGAGAGAAATCCTGTCTCAAAGTATATTACTGCCCTTAGTCTTTTTCTTTTATAACCTATAGATGTTCATACCCAGACAGTTCTCCTAAAGTCACATAAATGCATAGGATCTCTTGTTTACAAGTATCTGTAGGATGGGGTATTGTGTAAGAGTTTAGTTCAGGACTGAAACATTCCACCCTGTAGGGGAGCTTCTTAATCAGAGAGGCAAACAACTAAAAATTAGTTGAAGAGCTAATGGAAACTGCCCAGATTCACTTGGCTGCTCCCTCCCTGCCCCAGTAAGCAATGAAAGCTGAATGTCCCTATTAGAGGAAAAAGAACTGAACAACATTTTGACATGTATCTAAAATAATTAATAAATGAAAAGAATTCTCAGTAGAGCCAAGCTGCCTAGGCTCAGAAAAGCTGAACTGCAATGAAGACTCAGAGAAAAACTGCAAAGTTTTAGACCAAACCAACTAATTGGATGAGCTGCCTGGAAGAGGTTTACACCAACTGACTCAGTTGGAAAATGTAGGCTGTGCAGTATGCTTCAGGTTCCAAGCTTTTGTGTGCTGTCACCTGTACAGGGGTACGTTTTGGTGATGCAGCTGTAATCATTCAGCCTTACTTCTGTTAAGTAACCTGAATAAATTCATTGGTTCACTAACTTGGACTTTGGTGGTATCTGTACTGTGGTCTGTTGTGGGTTCCCTATCTAGGGTGTTTAGACATGTACCATGTCTTCCCAGAGAGGTCTTGTGACATAACAGATATACATCTCCAATTTGCTTAAAACTACAACACCAGCACAAGAACTTTCCCAAGCATACACAACAGAAAACAAGTCTCAATTCTGTTTTAATCACAGTTACATTCAGTGGGGTTTTTTTGTCACTAATATACCAAAACTAAGAATCATTAACTAAAAACTCTCTAGAAAATGGAGGCAAAATAAAGTTAGTTTTGAAAACCAATGTGTTAAAGAAAAAATAAGTAGTTAAAATGTTTGAAATAAATAAAAATGGACACAACATATCAAATATGCATGACTGGTCAATATTGGTACAGTAGGAATCATATAGCAAATCAAGTCTCAAATGTAAAAATCAGAAAGGAAAAGATCTCAAAGCACCAGCCCGTCCTGCATCCAAAATATACTACAATACAAAGAAAAATCAAAGAGCCTATATTAATGGAGGAAAGAAATAATAAATCTCAAGCAGAAATAAACCAAATAAAGACAAAATTACAATGCAAAAGCTAAAGAAAACAAGAGATATTGATTTAAAATATAAATAAAACAAACCCATGGCCAAAGAAGAATTCATTATAAATATAAAACCATTAAATAATATTCTGATGACTAAACAAGTTCTTATCACATACACTTTATCAAGATTAAATAATGAATATATAAAAATAAAAAGTCTAATAAAATGAAATTTAATTAGTAGCAAAATATTACACTCCAAGGAAATGCCCTGAACCATAGGGGTTCAATAACATTATACCAATACACTAAAAACTATCAATTTTCCTTCAGTTATTCTAAAAAATAGAAGAGAAGGGAATTCTATATGTACTATATTTGGATTATCCTTACACCAATACCAAAGTCAAAGAAAAAGCAACAAAACCTAGAATTTATTACATGATAAATATTAAAATAGCCTCAGTACAATACTAACAAACTAAATTCAGTAACACAAAGATTACCAAAGGCACAGAAACATAGATCACTGTCAGAAGAGGTGCTTAACATGTGTAAAGCCATGCATTTGATTTGCCAAACCAAAAACACAGACTATGGATAATTAGGATTCATCCTAAAGATAAAAGATGCCTCAACATATACAAAAGCCTGCATGATATTATGTATAGATATAAAACAGAAATTGATGTGTTGATGAACTAGAACAATCTATTTTATTATGATGTTCATATAAGGCAGTTATTTACAGATTCAGTGTCAATACCATAAAGGATCACTAAACTTCAAGAAACAAATCATTAAAATTTATATCAAAAGACAAAAATAAATTAGTAGCCAAAACAATAAATTATCTATCAAATTTTCACCAGGAGATATTATATTATGTGACCTAAAGCATATTATACAGATATAGTAATCCAAATAACAGTGTTTGCATAAAAGCAAACATACAGACTAATAGAATAGAAGGAATAGGATAAAAATAGGTATACATACCTGTAACTGATTTTTAATAAAAGCAACTAGTATTGCAAAAGGACAATGATTTTCAATAAATTTTTACCAAGAAAATGATCATCCACATGAAGAAAATACAAATTAGAACCTTATTTCTTATCAGCTACAAAAAACAAGCAAAAATGGACAAAGCACTTAAATTTAAGAAAGGAACCTATGAAAATACGAAAAGAAAACATGAATTTATTCAGAACACAGGAAAAGGCATTGATTTATGTTTCAAGAAAACACTGAAAGTATTTGTCTTTTTCACCATCCTTGTATATTGATCTCCCTCCCTAAATACTATAAATCCACCTCCCCATTATTCATATGCTTATATGACTATATTACATAAATGTTCTATATACATATCATATAACATAATTCATGTAATATATGTGAATGAATATATGTGAATATATAGACATATATATAAAGTTAAGACACTTCCCAAAATAATGCATTTACATATTATTTAAACTGTATTGTACATTATGGACAGAAAACCCTAAGCTTAAATGAAATGCAAAAAACTCACACCAATCACATCCTTTTCTCAACAAGTTTAGTCCAAGCACGTAAGGGAAAAATGAAGAGAAAAGGAAGTACTTAATTTTCTTTTGCATACCTTGAGAGGAAACTGAACTTTGTACTTGTATCAGTGAATTCTGTAGGTAAAATAAACATATCATTTTCCTTCTATCAGTTTAGGATTTCCTTAGACCTCTGAGGTGAAATTTCTATTCCTTTACATTCTGAGATGTAATTCTTATGCTCTAACTTTAAAGTTCAGATATGTTTAGTGAAAGTCAGAGCACAAGAATCCTCCACTTGCTCTCTCCCTAAGTGTAGCCTATCCCCCACTCATTTAATACACCTATAATACAAATCCTGATGTGAGTATAAAAAAAAAACTATTTCCTTTCTTCTTCAAATTAAAAATGATAACTTAGAGAACAAATATGTTTATTTTCTTAACCTTATGTGTCTATAGTATTTTGAGGTTGAACATCTGATAAACACTCCTTATCCCAGAGAGGTTCTCCCACTATTTATGTCACTATCTTTAAGTTATTTAACTTGTATGCAGGAAGTAGTAGGCTTTACAAAGACACTAATTGTCATGAAGCAGAAATCCATTAAAATATTTTTAGTACTTTGTCTTGTGGTATAAGTTATCTATAAGCAACAGATAACCAGAAAAAAAAAGAGCAAATATAATTTATACTTCTAAATTGCTTACTTACACAATGGCTGTATGCTTTGACACCTTATGTAAATTTCCTCATATTCACAACTAGCAAGTATCCTTGTAACTATTCCATAGCCACACAGATGAGCCAGAAGAATGCTGCAGAAACACATGAAGATATGTTAACATCCTGAATGCAAAAATAAAAATGGAAAGAAATTACCTAAAATAAATATTTTCTATATAGAAGCTACAAAAGGGTTTGCAGCAATCTTTTATATTATCTACAATGCTAATTACAATTAATATTAGTACAATGTTTTTCTAAAACTCAAATAATCCCAAATATCAAGTTTCCATTGATGCAAGAGGAAATCTAGAAGCAGTCAGAAGCAAACTTAGCTACATTCATGGAAGCAGAGTTCTCCGACATAGTCTTTTTTTTACTCATTGATTTTGATGACACAGAATGAGAAATTCTTTAACTGGGTCATGCAAAAAGTGGAGATACCATTATATAATTTGAAATTAAAACTGATAGCCAATTTTTCACAGCAAGCAAAGAACTGTACAGCATTAAGTGTGCTTTCAAACTACTGAGCAACAACCATTAACAAGTATGGTCTACTTCTAATCTGAAAAGAATCTTAAAAAATTAAGACAATCATATACTTTTCAAGTATCCATCATAATATTCTAAAACATCAGAGACCCTAGAGAAGAACCTACTACAAATATTCTGCTACATGGGCATAGTATTAAACTGACTTCCAATGTCTTACTACTATATATTAGAGTCATACATCTCATAATTCTCAAAGAAACTACTTCTTGCAGTGGTTAAGAGTAACATGGAGAGCCTCTATTTACTAATGTACAGACAGTAAGATACTGCAGAACACTCAGCCCTAATTTGAATATCTATGTATCACAACCATCCTACCAAGGTTCAAGAATCATTGAATAGTAAAGCAAATTGGAACTTAGCTAGAAGCTTCCTGTTACAAACTAGTTTTCAAATGGTAAGTGGGTGCTATACAATCTGCTGGGATGGATAAGGTGTCAATCTCAAATTTAAATCTCATGACCTAAAATATCAACCTGCTATATATAAATAAGCAAAAACAAACAACACAATAATGTTTCAATCTGTATAATAAAACAATACACTATCATTTCCAAGGAGTGATAACTGAGCATATCCTTATATTATTACTAAAATAGTATCTGAATACTAAAATTTTTAGTAGTGGTTACAATAAGAAGCATATTTTGAAAAATAAATTCCATACTTAGCCCATTAAGACAGCTGAGACATTCAGATATTTTTTTATACTTGATACAACTATATACAAACCAAAAAAAAAAAAAAAATCCCATATACAAAATGTTACAAAATGAAGATCTTTAAATGTAATCATTACTAGATATTCTGCAGATTGAATTATTTATTCCAAATTGTTCATGTCATGCTTTTGCCTGGGAAATGTTCCTTTGTAGTATTGAACCTTGACAGGTGTTTACCCAGAGTCCTTAAATATTGGCGCTGAAAATAGTTTTCAGATACTTGAGGCCTTCTATAGACATATAACTTAGAAGATTTAACATACTGATTTATGATGTGCATCTCTTTTTGCTTTATTCCCCTGAACTCAGTTGTTCAGTTATTGTATGTCCAAGTGACTGAACCCCAATAAAACCTTGAATAACTATGTTCAAGTAGGTCTCTCTTACCACTAAGATTTTATAAATACTGGTACACACTCATTTGAAGAATTTCATACATTCTAGGTGACTCCATGGGGAGTGAACATATGGAAATTTAAGTTTGTTTCTACAAAAACTCACCTCATGCCTTTTGTCCCTCTATAGTCTTGAATTCTGTATCTTTTCACTGCAATGGAGTACAACAATGGGCACAACAGCTTCTGAGTATCTTTAATGAAGTAGTCAGCCTAAGAATGCTCTTAATGAAAATGAAAGAAAAATATTTGCAATTGCTAAATCAGCTAAAAATTCCAACAGTAATTTCTATCTGAAAACCATTTTCCTATAGATGGAGATATATCACGATTACAAAATATGCTCAGCATAAGCAATTACCCATAACTAATGTTTCACACTGAAAGCAAGATACTTTCCAATCAAAAACTTGCTTCAAAAACAATTAATCAAAAAAGCAACCACTATTTTACTTTTATACTCCAAATTTCACAGATGTTAGACTTTAGGAATACTTTGAAATACTTCACAAAAAATATGAGGCAAAGTTGAAGTAAGTTTTCTTAAAAATATAAACATATATTTTTCAGTTTGTCATTTTGATTTTCAATTTTTGGTATTTTATGTTGCTGTTTCTCCTTGGGAGGGTGGTGGTGATATTTTTGAGAAAAAAGCTGGAGGGAGGTAGATGTTGAAGGCTCTGCTACTTCTTCCACCCCTCTCCTCTGTTTCCTTCTTACAAACTTAAACCAATATCACCTTTAGTAAAATAACACATACTGAACATACATAATTTATTGTATTTTTTAACCAAAACAACAATGCTAATTAAATTATTTTAGTAAGGTTCATTTGTTCAAAATATTGCCTGAAAACAAAGCCACATGACACAAACTGGAAGCAATATTTTTTTTCTTTTTTGGATTCACAATCAATTCCTCTTTTGTATTTGTATAGTGGGATTTTTCCCACAAGATGGGAGGAGCTAAGGTAAGAGGAGTAAGGAGAGGAAGAGGAGTAGAAAAGAGGAAGAGGAGAAGGAAGAGGAGGGAGTGGCAGAGATGTAGGAGGTGCCATGGATGACCACTCATGTACTGGGAGCAGTCCTGGGTAACAACTTATATCTAGGTTAGTAAATTGAGAAACATCTATAATTGTGGGCATCTTGTTGATTGAACATTACCAAATATATAAAGTCTTTGATTAATATTTAAGCATTAGAGTCTCATTTTTTACAGGGCTAGAGTGGGTAGCAGGATGGTCTGGGCACTGCACAGCCTTGTAGAGACAGAGTGGAAGATTGGTAGAGCCAATTCGCATGCTGGCAACTTGTAAGTGGCAGGGCCAGTCTCTAGCCAAATGAGCCATGGCAGCAGCAAGAACAAGTGACAGTAGCAGTGACTCTGCCTAATGGGCCATTTTCTCTAAAGGGCGGAAGTTGTTTCTTTTGATTATTAATTTAAAGTGAAGAAAGCAATCACAAGGGAAGAGAGAGGGAGACATGGGTGGGAAAGAGGCAAGGTGGCAGGGGTGGCAGCCAATGGGGGAGGGAAAGATGATCTGGTATTGGGTGGGGAAAAAGAACTGAAGCCCTGAAGGCCAGCAGAAAGAATATAAACAGGCGACCTCAGGAGGTAGAAGGTAAAAGGACACTTGACCAGAATGTACCAGAGACCCGGGAGGTAAGAGACTCTCAGGACTAGAAGGGAGGAACCTTAGATGAAATGCCCTACAGTGGAGAGAGAGAGAACTTACTTGTATAGTTCACCTCCAGTAAAAAGTGAGGGATGGGGATGCCATCACACAGTCAAAAACTGTGACCCATAATTGTTCCTGTCTGAAACAACTGCAGGAACAAAATGAGGAAGAGCCTGAGGAAAGGGTGGTCCAGAGACAGGCCCAAAGTGGGATCCAGTCCAAAGAGAGTTCCTAAGACCTGACAATATTACTGAGGCAATGGAGTGCTCACAAAAAGGGACCTATCATGATTGCCCTCCAAAAGACCCAATAAGCAGCTGAAAGAGTCAGATGCAGATCTTTGCACCCAACCAATGGACAGAAGCTGCTGACCCCTGTGGTTGAATTAGAAAAAGCTGGAAGCAGCTGAGGAGGATGACCCTGTAGGGGGACCAGCAGTCTCAATTAATCTGGACCCCTGAGTGAGAACTCTCAGATACTGTAGCACAAACCATGCACTATACACCAGCTAATATGAGGCCCCCAACATATATACAACAGAAGACTGCCTGGTCTAGACTCAGAGAAGATGCACCTAACTACTGAGAGACTGGAGGCCCCAGGGAGTTTAGAGGTTTGGTAGGATGGGTGATGGGGACATCCTTGTGGAGACAGGGGTGGAGAGTAGGTATGGAATAGAGAACAGTCAGAGGATGAATGGACCAGGAGAGAGATAACATCTGAAATGAAAAAAAAAAGATTAAATAAATTTTAAAAAGAGTAAAGTGACAGCTTTGTAAGTAAAGTTGCCAAAATAAAAACCAAAAAAATGTAAAAATAGAAGGCACCCAGTTATATGTGAACTTGATACAAACTACAAATTTAATTAACATAAGTGTGTGTATTCCTTACAGTATGTAGTACACACATGTTTTTTAAAAAGTAGTGTCTTATATGAAATACAAATTTTACTGGGCAGTAAGTCACTTGTCATAAAGTAGAGGTATACTGTATAGTTGAAATGAGTTGCCCCAAGGCGTGCAGGTTGTTGCCACAGGAAAAATATTGAAAATGTGGGCCAAGAAATAGAGCAGTATATAAATGTTATCTGTGCCACTTATGCTAAATACTAAGCAACTGAAAAAGGTATCCCCAGGTTATGAAAACTTTATAGTCATTATAGTTCAAATGTGATGCTAAGGATTGGGGAAAGGTGAAAGATGAAAACAAAAAATGTCTAAGACGATAGCATTGTCAGGAAGACAGTAAAGATAATAAGGAGGGATACTTACTCTATGAGCCACCTGAGTTCAGGAACTATGCCTGAGTCATCTTTGTATTTTAATATATTTATAATATGCCTGTCACAAAGAAGGCCAATAAATATTTACTAATGAATCTTATAATAAGTGAATGGATATAGAAGACAAAATGTTTTTTATAAAATAAAAATTAATAAACATGTATACTGAGACCAAAATTGAATTCTTAATTATGACTTTTGTATGAAATCAATTGTAAGACAGTAAAATAATACAGTGTTAAACCAGAGTCTTTGTGATATTGATATTTGAAATATAGCCATAAATCAAGATGTTTTTAAAGGTTAGTCATTGATATCTATAATAATACTTATCCTTATCTCTGGAATTTTCTTGGGAAATTATATGTAGTCAGGAATAACTGGGAATATCTTTTAGAATTGTGATCCTTGAGGTGCTCATTGGTATCTCTTATCTCTTAAAAATTTATTCAGGATTATTTAATTCCATACTTAAGAATTGCTAAAATTTCAAGAAAACTATGATTACATAGAAGGTTAGTTTATAACAAACATTTACCAAAAAGAGTTTGAAAATATTATATGGGAAAAGATCATTTTACTATCAAAGAACATACAGTTTAGACATTGTTTATTTGATATATGTCATATTGTATGTTATTATGTGTTAAATTTTGTCACTTACAATGTCTCTTCAGAGGGCCTATGGGAAATGTGTCTCCACTAAATAAAGCAATAAACCAATCAAAAAACAAAATATAAGACAAAAAATGGAGATCATTCAGAGAAAAGGGGTTCTTAAGGAAACTATGAAATGGAAAGATGATAACAAAGTGTGACAAAAAAGGAAAGGGACTTCCAAGAAAGAAGATCACAAGCAGGAGTAGTTGTAACACAGGAAAGAAGAAAGATAACAAAATGAAGTCCATGGGATGACACCATGAAGAAATCCAATACTTAGTAAGTTAACATCAAAAAGCATGAACCATAAATGAGCTTTCCCCCTTTCTTGTTTCTTTCTTTTCTAAACGTTTACCTCTCACATAACATCCAAAATTCCTAAAGAAAGAGATGCCCATTAAGGTACAAGAAACCTACAGAATTCCAAATAGACTAGATGAGAAAAGAAATTTCTCCTGTCACATAGTCATCAAAACACCAAGTGCACAAAACAAAAAAAAAATATTAAAAGTAGTAAGGGAAAAATGTCAAGAAACATATAAAGACAGACCTATAAGAATTACACCAGACTTCTCACCAGAGATTATAAAAGTCAGAAGATGCTGGACAGATGTTATACAGACCCTAAGAGAACACAAATGCCAGCCCAGGCTACTATACCCAGCAAAACTCTCAATTACCATAGATGGAGAAACCAAGATATTCCATGACAAAACAAAATTTATACAATATCTATCTACAAATCAAGCCCTACAAAGGATAACAAGAGGGAAAACTCCAACGCAAGGAAGAAAATTATACCTTAGAAAAAGCAGGAAAGAAATCTTCCAACAAACCCAAAAGAAGATAGCTAAACAAAAATAATTCCAAATTTAGTAACAAAAGTAACAGAAAGCAACCATCATCTTCCTTAATATCTCTTAACATCAATAGTCTAAATTCACCAATAAAAAGACAGACAATGGAATAGATACATAAACAGGACCCAGCATTTTGATATATACAGGGAAGGCGCTTCAGTGACAAAGGCAGACACTACCTCAGAGTAAAAGGATGGAAACAATTTTCCAAGCAAATGGTCCCAAGGAACAAGCTGGAGTAGCCATTCTAATACTGAATAAAATCTACTTTCAACCAAAAGTTATCAATAAATATAAGGAAGAACACTTCATACTCGCCAAAGGAAAAAATCAACCAAGATGAAATCTTAATTCTGAATACCTATGCTCCAAATGTAAGGGTACCCACATTATAATAGAAACAGAAGAAACACTACCCAATTTATTTTATGAAGCCACATTATGCTCATACCTAAACCAAAGACCCAAGAAAGAAAGTGAACTTCAGAACAAACTCCCTTATAAATAGCGATGCAAAAATATTCAATAAAATTCTCAAACCCAATGCAAGATCACATCAAAACAATCATCTATCATGATCAAGTAGGTTTTATCCCAGGAATGCAGGGATGGTTCAATATATGGAAATACATCACTGTAATCCACTGTATAAAAAAACTCAAAGAAAAAAAAAAAAACACATGATCATCTCACTAGATGCCGAGAAAGCATTTGACAAAATTCAACATTGCTTCATGTTAAAAGTCTTGGAAAGAACAGGAATTCAAGGCCCATACCTAAACATAGTAAAAGCAATATATAGCAAGCCAGTAACCAACATCAAACTAAATGGAGAGAAACTTGAAGCAATCCCACTAAGATCAGGACTAGACAAGGCTGCCCACTCTCACCCTACCTATTCAATATAGTACTGGAAGTCCTAGCCAGAGGAAACAGACAACATAAAGAAGTCGAAGGGATACAAATAGGATAAAAAATATCACTATTTTTAGATGGCATTATAGTATACTTAAGTGACCCCAAAATTTCCACCAGAGAACTTCTAAACCTGATAAACCAATCAGTAGCCTTCCTCTACTCAAAGGATAAACAGACTGAGATAGAAATTAAAGGAAATGACACCCTTCAAAATAGTCACAAATAATATAAATCCCTTGGTGTGAATCTAATCAAGCAAGTGACAGATCTGTAAGACAAGAACTTCATGTCTTTGAAGAGAGAAATAGAAGATCTCAGAAAATGGAAAGATCTCCCATGTTCATAGATTGGCAAGATTAATACATTAAAAAGGGCTATCTTGCCAAAACTAATCTATAGATTCAGTGTAATCCCCATCCAAATTCCATCTCAATTCTTCAAAAAAGACAGCATTTTCAACAAATGGTGATGGTGCAACTGGAGGTCGGCAATTAGAATAATGCAAATTGGTCCATTCTTAACTCCTTGTACAAAGCTCAAGTACAAATGGATCAAGGACCTCCAAATAAAACCAGATACATTGAAATAATTAGAAGAGAAAATGGGAAAGAGCCTCGCATACTTGGGTAGAGATGAAGAGTTCCTGAACAGGACACAAATGGGTTATGTTCTAAGATCAAGAATTGACAAATGAGACTTCATAAAATTGCAAAGCTTCTGTAAAGCAAAGGACACTGTCAATAAGACAAAATTGCAACCAAGATATTGGGAAAAGATCTTTAACAATCGTACATCTGATAGAGAGCTAATATCCAAGATATACAATGAACACAAGAAATTAGACTCTAGACAATCAAATAACCCTAATTAAAAATGGGGTACAGAGCTAAATGAAGAATTCTCAACTGAGGAAACGTGAATGTCTGAGAAGCATCTAAATAAATGTTCAACATCCTTAGTCAACAGGGAAATGCAAATAAAAACAACCCTGAGATTCCAGCTCACACCAGAAAGAGTGGCTAAGATCAAAAACTCAATTGATAGCAGATGCTGGCAAGGATGTGGAGAAAGAGGAACACTCCTCCATTGTTGGTGGGATTGCAAGCTGGTACAACCACTCTGGAAATCACTCTGGCAGTAGAAAATTGGACATAGAATTACCTGAGGAGCCAACTATACCACTCCTGGGCCTATACCCAAAAGATACTCCAACATGTAACAAGGACACATGCTCCACTATGTTCATAATAGCCTTATTTATAATAGCCAGTAGCTGGAAAAAACAGATATCCTTTGACAGAGGACTGGATACAGAAAGTATGGTACATTTATACCATGTAGTGTTAGTCAGCTTTAAAAACAATGAATTCCAGTGAAGACACAGCGTCAGAGGCTTATCAACTTACTCTTCCCCCCCCACCCCTCTTCTAATATCTCAATGCCCATAATCAGCTTGAAGAAGTTAAAGAAGAGTCAGCACCCCTATTCCCTGGGCTTGGGGACTAATGTGGTTAATAATGGTCTGTCTTTCTAGGGAAAAGTAGTGGTTTTGTTGGAACAGCGAGGATTAGCTAGGACTCATTGCATAGCCATAATCTATTAGTAGAAATCTGTATAATTATTATCAAGATGAAGATATAAATTCTTAAATGGTACAAAATATACTTTGATTTCAAATTTAAGGTTTTCATTGGTACAAGCTTCTTACTGATATAAAAGTGATATGAATATTGATACTCTCATGGGCATTCTGCCTGTATAACACATTTAGGAATACAAGGCCTAGACCCAGTCCTTCTTTAACTTTTTTAACTGATTTGGAACGGTTAACCTATGAGTTAAGGGACTATAGCAAATTCATGGCTTTGAGTTTATTGTTAGGAGGTTTCCCATATTTTATTTAGAAATAGCTGAGAGGAGTGAACAGACAACACTCCAGGTTACCTTACATGGATAGTTGGTTTTCAAAACATCAGAAGTCCATAAATTGACGCTACAAATATTTATATATTAGTGTCCATTCTGATTAGAGACCTGTCTGCTCCTGACAGCTTCCTGTCTTGGATACTAAGAAGAAATTGAGCATCCCTGGAGTTATGCCAGTTGTGTGGTGACAGCCACTAGGCAAGAATTGCCTCTTTCCATCTACAGACAAATTACTGTCCAGAAAAGGACACACATGCAGAATAGTCGGCTGATTGATTATACCTGCCTAGACAGAGTAATCAGCCCTTAATAATCCTGCATCACTAAGGTCTGTCAGATAACTCTGGGCCAGAAGGCTGAAGATTTGATGCTCCAACGTTCGGTAGTATAGGGGCTTTTCAGGTGTTCAGAGGTCTCTATAAATTGGCTAAGTTTTAGAAGCTATGCTCTGTGCCTTCCACAATTATAGTTAACTCAGTCATTCTGGATTTCTGATGGGGTTGAAGACCTATAGTCTCATAGCCAATCCTGGCTATTTACTTTGAGAGAAAGATATGAGTAGATATGAGCTGACATTCATTCTAAAGAAAAAAAAAAAAAAGAAAAAGAAAAAAAGAAAAAAGAAAAAAAAGAAAAAAAAAAAACCAGGATCAAAAGTAAGTGTTTTAGTTAGAAGAGATGACAGAGGTTCTGGTTAGTCAACAAAATGATGGACTGGGTATTAGGACTATCTTGTACCTCACTGGTACAATTAGGAATAAGTATGCTCTAATTGTATTTTGAGAGAAAAGTTTTACTTTAACAGGAAGTGTGATATGTAGGAGGAGCTAAGTAGAAAGGAGTATTGAGAGGAAGAGATGGAGTAAGGAGAGAAGATGAAGGAGAGGAGAAGCTATGTGATGAGAGTGAGAAAGAGAGGCCTGGAGAGATGGCTCAGTGGTTAAGAGCACTGACTGTTCTTCCAGAGGTCCTGAGTTCAATTACCAGCACCCACATGGTGGCTTACAACCATTTGTAATGGGAACTGATGGCCCCTTCCAGTATGTCTGAAAACAGCTACAATGTACTTATATAAATAAAAACAAACAAATAAATAAAAGAACACTTAAAGAAAGAGGGGGGGCATGGAGGTAGATGTTCACAGGTCTCCACCAGTCAAAGATAGTTTTTATATCTAGGTTGGGTATTGGGTTAAGCTTCTGATTGAGCATTACCAAACTTATAAATTCTTTGATTAACATTTAAAGAATTGTATAAAAGCAAAAAGGAAAGGGAGGGCATGGGACAGGGGTTTTCTAGGGAGGGGAAATGGGGAAAGGGGATGGCATCTTAAATGTAAATAAAATATTAAATAAAATTTAAAAAAAGAAAAAGAAAAACAATGAATTCATGAAATTCTTAGGTAAATAGATGGAACTAGAAAATGTCATCCTGACTGAGGTAACCCAGTCACAAAAGAACACACATGGTATGCACTCACTGATAAGTGGTTATTAGCCCAAAAGTTTACAATACCACTCACAGACCATATGAAGCTCATGAAGAAGGAAGACCAAAGTGTGGGTGTTACAGTCATTCTCAGAAGGAGTAAGAAAATACTCATGAGAGCAAATATGAAGACAAAGTGTGGAGCAGAGACTGAAGGAGGGGCTATCCAGAGACAGTCCCACTTGGGTATCTATCCTATGTGCAATCACCAAAGGCAGACTCAGTTGTAGATGCCAGGAAGTGCATGTTGACAGTAGCCTGATATAGCTCTCTCCTGAGAGTCTTGCCAGAGCCTGACATATACAGAGATGGATACTTGTAGCTAACCATTGAACTGATCATGAGGTCCCCAATGGATGAGGTAGAGAGAAGACTGAAGAAGTTGAAGGAGTTTGGGGCCTCATGCGGGGAGCAACAATACCAACCAACCAGAGCTCCCAGGTTCCAATAGCCAGCCTGGGGGCACATAGGGAGGGACCCATGGCTCTAGCTATATATGAGGTTGAGGATGCCCTTGTAGGATATCAGTGGGAAAAGAGATCCTTGGTCCCCTGAAGGCTGGATTCCCCATTGTGGGGAATTTGTGGGTACGGAGGTGGGATTGGGTGTATGGGTGGGGGGGGTATACCCTCATAGATATAGGAGGAAGGGGATGGGATAGGGGGGTTTGCAGTGTGGGAAATGGGGAAAGAGGATAACATCTGAAATATAACAAATAAAATGTAAATATATAAAATATCCAATTAAAAAAAGACAAATAATAAAAAAATTCCTAATCCTATACTGAGAAATACTTAGCATTAACACGTTGAGGCTGGATTGTTTATGAACTGCTAATGATCTAAACTTCCATATTACAGTGCTCATCTTAATAAGTACACATGAAATGCAATGCTTGACTTCATCAGCTAACCAATGCATCAAATGTAATTAGCATTCCTGGATATAAAAGTATATGAAAGAAAAACCCTCACATTACAATTCATCCAGTAAAATCCATCATGAGTTATTAAGAAAAAATTCATTTATTTTTATATTTCCCTCATAAGCCAGTACTAATAAATATTTGGTTAAAATATAACTTTTGAGGGGTTTGGACATAGATAGCATTCTAACACCAATTTTCATTAGTTTTCCCTACTTGTTTTACACAACAGAAAATCCTAAGTGATACACATATAACATTGACGTTCAAAAGTATAGATCTAACTTCTGTGGCTATACTGACATGAGGCATATTTAGGAGAATATATCCCTTAGAATATGAAATTAAACCTTTAGTATTGAAGATGGTATAAAACTTTAATTAAACAAACAAAAAAGTTGAAAACAAAGACTAAAAGTATAGGGGAAATAAAGAATTTCTGAAGGGAAAAACAATAACAACAACGGAAGCAATATACATTTTGCCTTTCTGGAAGTCTTCTATGTTAAACAAAAATCTATTTTCAGAATACTTCTGCTGGGTGCAGTGTCACTGAACCTAAAATCACGCAGATGCTGGTATAGAGGCCAAGGCCTAACACTGGCTGGTAAATGAGTATTTCAAATCCCAAGATACTTAGCCCTGCTTCATTGAACTCTGGGAGCTTTCTCTATTTCTGGTGAAAAGGAAGTGAGAGATATTCAGTGTGTTTCATGAGAAATTGTGTCAAGAAAATTAAGTACCTTTCCAGGGCAAGAGGGAAGAAGTGGAGCTGCTACCAGAAGACAAGAGTTATTTTCTTGGCACCAAAGCTGCTAATATATTGGACATATGTCTAAGATACTGCATCAGTTAAAGTTAAAAAACAAAGTTCATTCAAGAATTTAACTTCTTAGGATTTGTGCAAAAAGTAATATTGTGAAATAAAACATAATCTATTCATATATCAATTCTATGTACTTAGGAAGAAGACAGATAAAGAAGGGAGCCAGATAAGCAGGAGTTAGTTTTAAAAAGACACACTAGAAGGTTTTATTCATACATAAAAGGGTATCAATAAACTCATATAATAGAAAAGCACAAATTTCATATAATATCCATTATATGAAAAATTTCTAAAATGCATTAACAAAAACAACCTAAGTGAAAATTGGCTAAAAGTCTTGAACAGACAAAGAAACTTAGACAATGGAATACAATTCAGCTATTAAAAACAAGGCATCACACAATTTACAGGCAAATGAATGGAATTAGAAAATATCATCCTGAGTGAGGCAACCTAGACCCAGAAAGACACACTTGGTATGTTCAATTATGCCACAATCCACAAACCTAAAGAAGCTAAAAAGCAGGGGATGGCCCAAGGGAGGATTTCTGAATAATATCTGAAATGTAAATAAATAAAATATACAGTAAAAAGGGAAAAAAGACATCTGAAATGAATGGAGGGAGGAAAGTGGGGAACAGAGGGGTTAGAGAGGAGAATTGGGTAGGAATCGGGTGAAAGGATGGGCGAAAAGGGCTGAGAGAAAGATGGGAAATGGGGTTTGGCATCTCTGGGAGGAGCCAGAAACCTGTGCAAAGAAAGGCTCCCATGAGTCTCTAGTTAAGACTCCTAGCAGAGGGGGATATAAAGGCTGTTGTGGCCATCTCTTACAGCAAGGAAGGATTTCCAGTGAAAAAAGGGGGAACACCAACCCACCCACAAAACCTTTAATGTAAAATTTGTCCTGCCTACAAAATGTGCAGAAATAAAAATAAAGCAGAGATTGGGGGGATGGCCAACCAACCACTGGACCAACTTCAAACATATCCCATAGGAAAGAGCCAACTCTTGACACTATTAAAGATACTCTGCTATGCTTGCAGATGAGCCTAGCATAACTGTATTCTGAGAAGCTTTATATAATAGCTTATGGAAACAGATGATGAGACCCACAGCTAAACATTAGGCAGAGCTTAGAGAGTCTTGTGGAACATTGGGGGTCAGCATTGAGCGAGCAGGGAGCAGGAGGAGTCAAAATAGTACAAGAAAATCTACAGAGTCAACTAACCTGAGTTCATGGGGGCTCAGAGAGATTGAACCACCGACCCAAGAACATCCATGAATGTACCTAGATATATGCAGCATATGTTCAGCATGGTCCCCATGTGGATTCCCTAACAATTGCAGCAGGGACTGACTCTGACTCTGTTGCCTGCCATGGGGCTGCTGGGAGAGGAAGGAGGCAGGTTGTGATTGTGATGCAAACTGAATAAATAAATTCAGGGAAAAATACAAAACCAAGAAAGACAAATACACACTCTTATCATCACTTATTATTAGAAATGTGAAGGTACATGCCAAGGAGTCAGGCAAAATACCTAGTTCAGCAAGTAATAGTGTTTGGTGCCCACCCTGAAAACCTGAATTTGATCACAAGGACTAACATGCTCGGGAGACAGATCCTTGTAAGTTGTCTTGTGATGTATATATATACACCACATCATGTGCCACTGATAAAAAAAGAAAAACACTCAGATAAAAATGTATATTTTTAAGCCAACGTGAGGGCTGGGGTTATAGATCAATAGTAGACTGTCATATACAATTCTTTGACTTTTATCCTCAGAACCAGAAAATATAGTAAGATGCCACTTCATTTCCATTAAAACTTATTTTATAAAAATATATAATTCAAACAAAGAAAGGCAGAAAGTATATACTGTTGCAGATGCAGGTAAATTAGTCTTTTAAGCTTTAATGATGAAAATGGAAAGTACTGAAGACTAAAACTTTAGTCATTTTTCAAAAAAAAAAAATCAACAGAATTTCTATATGATACAAGCATTTTACTCAATACAAAAATTGAATTCTAAACTTGGACAGTATATTAGGTAAACAGACAGAAACGCCTGCCCCAAACAGGGAGTAACTGGGACCCACAAGGACTCAGGAATTCACTCCTGGCCCAGAGCACTGGTTCCTTCCGGTCAGGGCCCAGGAACTAAGCAGACCCTGAACAGCAGCTCTGTCCCCAATCACACAGAACCCAGAGAAAGCAGGGCTCCCAGGTGCTCTAACTCTGACAGTATCTTAAGTAAGCAAACAGCAATGCCCGCCTGAAACAGGGAGTAACTAGGACCCACAATAACCCAGAAAGTCATTCCCTGCCCAGAGCACTGGTTGCTTCCGGTCTGGGCCAGAGCACTGAGCAGATCTTGGGTGGCAGCTCTGCCCCCAATCTCTAAGAAACCAGAGGAAGTGCAGCTCCCAGAGCTCTAACCTGGGCAATATCCTGTCTGCACCTGAGCACTGAGCAGATTTTGGGCTCCAGCTCTTACCCCAGTAGTTACACCCACCCCACACAGTTCTGATACAACCAAGATAATAGGAAAAACAGGCTCCAGTCAGAGACAGGGCAGGTAGCACTAAGAAGATACAGATGGCAAAAGGCAAGCACAAGAACATAAGCATTGGCAACCCAGGGTACTTGGCATCATTAGAACCTAGTTCTCCCACACTAGAAAGTCCTGAATCCCCCATATTACTAGGAAAGCAAGATCCACATTTAAAATCCCTTCTAAAGATGATGATAGAGGACTTTAAGAAGGACATAAATAACACTCTCAAAGAATTTGAGGAGAACACAGGTAAACAGCTAGAAACCCTTAAAGTGGAAACACAAAAATCCCTAAAGAAGTACAAGAGAACACAACCAAACAGGTGAAGGACCATCCAGGACATAAAAATGGAAGAAAAACAATCAAGAAATCACAGAGGGAGACTACCCTGGAGACAGAAATCCTAGGAAAGAATTCAGGAGTCACAGACACAAGCATCACCAACAGAATACAAGAGATAGAAGAGAAAATCTCAGGTGCAGAAGATACCATAGAAAATATTAACACAACTGTCGAAGAAAACACAAAATGCAAAAAGTTCTTAACACAAAATATCCAGGAAATCCAGGAAACAATGAGGAGACTAAACCTAAAGATAATAGGTATAGATGAGACTGAAGATTCCCAATTTAAAGGGCCAATAGATATCTTCAACAAAATTATAGAAGAAAACTTCCCTAAAGAACAAGATGCCCACTAACATACAAGAAGCCTATAGAATGCCAAATAGACTAGAGCAAAAAAGAAATAGCTCCCTTTGCATAATAATCAAAACACCAAATGCACAAAACAAAGAACGAATATTAAATGCAGTAAGGGGGAAAGGCCAAGTAACATATAAAGGCAGACCTATCAGAATTACACCAGACTTCTCGCCAGATACTATAAAAGCTAGAAGATGCTGGACAGATGTCATACAGACCCTAAGAGAACACAAATGCCAGCCCAGACTAAGATACCCAGCAAAAATCTCAATTACAATAGACGAAGAAACCAAGATATTCCATGACAAAACCAAATTTACACAATATCTTTCCACAAACCCAGCATTACAAAGGATAATAGCAGGAAAAACTCCAATACAAGGAGGGAAATTATACCCTAGAAAGAGCAAGAAAGTAATCCTATTCCAACAAATCCAAAAGAAGATAGCCACAAAAAGATAATTTTACCTCCAATAACAAAAATAACAGGAAGCAACAATCACTGTTCCTTAATATCTCTTAACATCAATGGACTCAATTCCCCAATTAAAAGACATAGGCTAATGGACTGGGTTCATAAACAGGACCCAGCATTTTGCTGCATACAGGAAACCCACCTCAGTGCAAAGACAGACTCTACCTTAGAGTAAAAGGCTAGAAAACAGTTTTTCAAGCAAATGGTCCTAAGAAACAAGCTGGAGTCGACATTCTAAAATCTCCAGCTGGAGAACACAAAGTGGGGGGACTCATGGCTCCACCTGTATAGGTAGTTGAGGGTGGCCTTGCCAGGCATCAGTGGAAGTGACAGCCTTGGTACCTGAAAGTTTAGATTCCCTAGTGTTGGGGAATTACAAGAGCAGGGAGGCGAAAATGGGAGGATGGTAGGAGCATCTATATAATAGGGCACACTCTCATTTAAATTTTTTGTGTGTGTTTCCAAAACTTCTGAAAATTACAGTTCCATGTCACTTATAGTTCAACAAAAACTTCAGTAAAACAATTCATGAAATAGAAAAAAGAGTATCCATGATATCTCCAGACTACTGACAAATCCCAATGGCACACTGTGAAATAACATATAAATCTATGGACATTTACAAGCATGTATCTATTGTGTTAATTTAATAGATCTTTCCCAGGAAATCATGCAGAAACTACAACCATCATCTCATCCCAGTTTTGGTTCTATTTCAGAAATCATATTAGAAACTGAAAGAATATCCTGCTCTGTTTAGTAAGTATACAATTTGGGTATACTACTATACTAAACCAGATGGTGACTTTACAATAAGCATTATCTTGACAACACTACAAAACTAAACAACCAAACAAAATAGGTGAACATTGTTGCATTTGTTGTTAAGAAATGATAAATCTAATTTTCTTCTTATCAGAGAGCTAAATATACTCCTAAATATCTTCACTACAAATAGAATGCATAAAATGTCTCAGTTCTGCTCTATGCATTTGAGCAACCACCGAGCCAAATACTAAAAGCTCATTGATACTACCAATATTTCTTGCCTTTTACCAAAACATATGCACCAAATTGGATGCAGAACCATTTTATGATTTCAAAGGGACACTTTTCTGCTTGTCTAGATACCTGTACATCTATGCATTTACTAATAAAATTGTATTATATAAAATTGCATATACTAACTATAAACTAAGGATATTTTAACCTCAACTCCAACTCCAATCTCCTCACTAACAGGTAGCAAATTCCTTGTGTAAGAAACTGATTATCAGAAGCCAATTAATCAATAGGAGAAAAAGGAACAGAGAATTTCTGATGTTGGCCAAGGAATCATATTGTTCTAAACTGCTGAGCTTCCTGTGAACACATGTGGCATAAAAGGAGCCATTATGAGAACTGATGAGAGTTTCAGATTTTAGGATACCTGCTGTGATTTTAATAAGAGATTTGCATTGTTTATCCAGAGCCTCAAAGGAGTAATGG
Organism: Arvicanthis niloticus; assembly: GCF_011762505.2. NCBI lineage: Eukaryota > Metazoa > Chordata > Mammalia > Rodentia > Muridae > Arvicanthis > Arvicanthis niloticus. The sequence continues at coordinate 122,549,153 of NC_047679.1, forward strand.
AAAGAGGCCACTGAATATCTACCTACTCTTTCCCATGAAATACAGGGTATCTTTCAAACTATGGAAAAAAAAAAAGACACAGATTGGCATCATAATAAAAACAACCATCTCCTGTAGCTACAAAAGAAACTCCTAAGTTTTGAAAGTAGTAATCTTATTTGTTACTTATTTTATGTCTTCTCCAAAACTTTCCACTCTTGTTTATAACATCAATTTAAAACTCACTACCTACTACCAGTAACATTTAAAATCAATAGCAACTTCCATAATTCATTCATATTTTAGAATAACTATGGGGGTATTTTCTCTGCTGGATGATTTGGTCCTTTCAGTTACTGAGTGTAAAATCCTGGAGATCAGATTTTCATGCTGGATCACCACTATTTAATATCAGATAACAAAATAACAAAATGTTCATTTGAGCCTTTTCTTACTATCAGAAAAGTGAAGAAAACATGTATGTAAAACTATGTAGTTAGCAACAATTAGTATTACCTTAAAATCTATACCTACTGCTCAAATTAGGATATGAATGCAATTATTAATTTAAAATCCATTCATTCATGTGAAAACATTACATTATTGAATTACTACAACATTATTGAATTCCAATTCTATGTTTCCAAAAGCATTTTTCTCAGAAATAAAAGATCACATTTAGCCAGCGGTGGTGGCGCACGCCTTTAATCCCAGCACTCCGGAGGCAGAGGCAGGCAGATTTCTGAGTTCAAGGCCAGCCTGGTCTACAGAGTGAGTTCCAGGACAGCCAGGGCTACAAAGAGAAACCCTGTCTCGAAAAACCAAAAAAAAAAAAAAAAAAAAAAAAAATCACATTTGTTTTTGCAAACAGATGGAACTAGCAAAGATCATCCTGAGGTAACCCAGACCCAAAAGAACATGCATGGTATGTATTCAGTGATAAGTGGGTATTAACAAAACATACAGAATACCTGTGATAAAAACTACAGACCTTATGAAGTTTAACAAGGCCCAAGTGAGTATGTTTCAATCCCACTTAGAAGGGGGAACATAATAATCATGGGAGCCAGAGGGAGACCTGGACCTGGGTGGGAAAGGAGAAAGGATGGAAAGGGGAGACAGGATCAGGTATGGGGGAAAACAGGACAGAAGCCCAGAGGGTTAGGAGAATGAATGGAAATATGCAGCGGTCAGGTTGGTGGAGAACCTCTAGAAAGTCCCAGAGACCTGGGATATAAAAGGTTCCCAGGACTCAATGGAGATGACCTCAGCCAAAATGCCCAATACTGGAGAGATGGAACCTGAAGAGACCTTGAGATACATTACAGACAGGGCCCCTAGTAGAGTGACAGGGTCACCAACACACCTTCAAAATTTTTGACCCAGAATTGTTCCTGTCTAAAAGAAATAATGGACTAGAGACTGAAGGAAAGGCCATCCAGTGACTTGCCCAGCCAGGGATCGATCCTGTGGGTGGGCACCAAACCCTGACACTATTATTCATGCCACGTTGTGCTTACAGACAGGAGCCTGGCATGGCCATTCTGAGAGGCTCTACCAGCAGTTGACTAGACAGGTGCAAACTATTGGACTGAGGTTGGGAACCCCTATGGGAAAGTTAGGGGAAGCATTGAAAGACCTCAAGGAGATGGCAACCCCATAGGAGGACCAACAGTGTCAATTAACCTTGACCCCTAGTGGCTCCCAGAGTCTAAGCCACTAACCAAAGAGCATGCATGGGCTGGTCTGTGGCCCAAGGAACATATGTAGCAGCAGACTGCCTTGTCTGGCCTAAGTGGTAGGTAGAGGATGTTGGAGGGAAGGGGAGGTGGGGATGGGTGAGTGTGGGTGTTGAGCACCCTGTCAGAGGCAAAGAGAATGAGGGATGTTGTGAAGAACCCTTGGAGGTAGTTCCAGGAAGTGGGCAACATTTGGAACTTAAATAAAAATAATTTAAAAATTATTTAAAGAATCTCATCTTGTAAGTAACAATTTAATGTCTTCTATGAGACTAAAGATGGATCAGCAGTGTGATCTCTATGTGTATACCACAGAACCCTCAGTTACTTGGTCTATAATCTATAGACCCTAAGAACCTGGAAAGTTGACTTCAGCAAGTAAAAACAGCAAGCAGCTGGCAGCTGGGTACTTTGACTATAACTGGTTTTGCTTAGGACAGGTCACTTTCATAAAGTAGAAGTTGAATCTAGTAGAAAAAGGTCAATTACAGGATTAAATCAATAGCATTCTACCTTACTCTATGTAAAATTAATCTGGCTAGATTTGAGAAAATACCATAGTTAATAGTCTACATTCCAAACTAAAATCTCTGGGATGGTTCATAGATAGGCATATTTCTTATACACTGCCCATATAATTTGAACCCGAAGCCATAGTTTAAAGTTACTGTTCTGGATGGCACCCAGAAGCCTTATTAAAGGAAAGAAAGCATACATCTATAACCTGATTCTTAAAGGTTGCCCAGGGAGACCAACATTTAATAGGTAGAGGACATATAAAGAAGTAGAAATTTTTATCATTTTTAAAGCAAGTCATACTTCCAACTAAAAGCAGCCAAATTTAAAATTTTAACGGTGACTTTCCTTTGACCTCTGTAAATTGGCCTATTTCTTCATATAGCACTCTATAGAAGTTTATAACTATATACCATTTAAAAACTGATAGATTTTCCTCCTTTATTCTTCATACTTTAATTTAAAACAACATTGATATTTGCCTCAGTTTCATACTTGTTGGCAAATAAGGGATGTAGTTTTCAAAATCTAAGTAAGTAAATAATAGATAAAAATCTGAGTGTAACTTTAACTTCCTATCCACTTCCTCCTCCTGAATTAGCCTGTACTTTGGATCCAAAATGATATCTTGGCTCCTGAACAAAGTCTTGGCAAAAGGGTACTCTGCCTTTGGCAGTGACAACTTTGTTACACGGACAAAGCAGCATGTGTCACAATAAAGCCTTCTAGCAATTGTGGTTTCCTTTGACAAATTAATACTAACTCACTGCAGTGTTCTGAGAAATGTTATGAGTACGAGAAAAGCCATGTTTAAGATTCACCTATTAGCTGACAGACAGCAGAAACAGTTTTGGTGTTGGAGAACTTTGAGTCTTAAAGGTAAGTATCAGGTGGAGTGGGAGTATAGTTTCAAGCAGACATAAGAGGGTTGATTATTCTAAGCTACTGTTATCAAAATATAAGTAAGAAATAGAATTGCATGTTCAGAGAATGGTTTGAAAACAATGTGCAGGGGAGGTGGGGGAGACAGAGGAGTGATGACTAGAGAACAGGTTGTAGGGTATAAAGGACACAAGTTTGGGAAGCATGAAGACCACTGAGGAAACTACAACAAACAAGGCAAAGACTTATAAGGGCTCAACCTAAAATAGTAGTAACAACCAAAGGGAGATAATAATGGAGGAGTGCCAAAAGGGAAGCATACAGTCTCAAACATGTTTTTTAAGTGTATGGCTGGAAGAGAGGAGACATGTTTTTTTCTGACTCCCAGTAATCAGAACTTAGCAAGTATTTCATTTCAGGTAGGTTTGCCAGATAAAATAATGGACTGTCTGCACTTTAATTTTAAGATAAATAATAAATGTAATGTGAAATATGTGGCAAGTACATTAAAGAAATCCTAACATTGTGGTATCTTATTGAGAGGAGACAACATAAGATCAAAATGCAGGAATAGTTCTGAGCCAACAGAATTTTTTTTTTCATAGAAACAAGACTACAGCAAATAATCAACAAAAGATATTTTCTCTTTGACACACACAGTGATGTCTTTGCTTATTATATCACATATATGCTAGAATTTTTTCTATTTCAGGCTGATGCAGGATAATTTATTTCATGTTGCCATAGTGAAATATTCAACTTGGGCTTAAGAAACAGTACTGTGTAAGTGAGGAGAAAACAGAATCTTACTGACAGCACATTTATGTACCAATTTGTTTTTCAAGATATTCTGTTCATATTTAGACCTAGGAAACTATGATTTCTTTAAAAAATATGTTTGATTGGATTGATGTTCTCCACTATACATTTAATTCCTAAAATGTTAAAACTCATGATTCACTCAATCTGCTCATTAAAATAACATTTTTCTTCTTAGCAATTCTTAAGTATGGACTGAGGAAATAAGTTTTTATAGAAGGAAGTTGCTAGGCTGACAAAAAAAGGCTTCTTTCTCACAATGTGTTCTAATTTTCTAGAGAAAGATACTACACCTAGCTGTTGTAACTAAAATATCTCCAAATAAAAATAAAAAGGATATAAGAAAACTTTTGTATATTGATGGTATAGTAGAGGCAAGAAATGAAGGAAATGTAGAAAAATAGCTTGATGAAAACATCTACCTGGCTCCATTAAGCTAGACATAAGAAAGTTTACTGAACCATGTGTTCCTAGAAAAATTACTAGGTTATTGATTGTTGATTTTTCTATAGTCTGGGGATTAGCAAACTATTTCTAAGGAGGAAGAAAGTAAGGGTTTTAGACTTCTGAAATCTACAAAGAAATGTTGGTTCACACTCCTTTATCATATTATTGTAGAAACAAAGCTGTGAGAGATAATGCCAAAAACAAGTGGACTTTGTTCTTTCACAAAATGTTATTTACAAAACCATATGATATGGGTGTAGGGCCTTGGATGAGGTAACTCCATTTAACCTGGCACCTTCAGTCACTTAGGACACAGGTAGAGGGCGTGATTAACAAGTCTCCACCTCCAGAGATTTAAATATTAATGAATTATCAAAAGGCCAGGGGCCTAGCTAATTAAGTTATTCCCTCCCCTTTCTCCCCTCCATATAAAAATCAGGCTCCCCTGGCTTTTGGCGGGGAAGCACATACCATCTATATCCACTCAACATGCCATGAACAATAAAGCTTTGGAAAACCAGACTCCACGTGTTGCCTGGTTTCTCCGCCAGATTCCCAGCTTTTGGAACCCTGGAACCTTGCCTATGCATCCACTGGCCCGCCCACCTACAGCTGTGTGAATGTGGGACCCTCTGGGGTGGTGTGGGAAGCCCGCCGCCTAGACCCCACTGCCAGACTCACTGCGTGAGTTTTTTTCCCCACATATGGGAGGATTTGTCTTGTGGGCAGCTTGCTTGTCCTGTGCTGGGTCATTAGAAAACTCCAGATTTATGATTTTTTTTAAACAATTAGAATGGAAAGTCCAATTCTGTAAATTCTGTTTGCCTATTTCTTTGTTACTCAGCCAGAAAAACTCCTATGAACAGCATATATGGAAAGAGAAATTTTTCTTAGATTTATCATCTTGAAATAAACTAATATTACTAATATAATTTTTAATCATCAGTCTTAATTTATAATTCATATCACTGCAATCAAGGCAATAAATGAAATTAATGTTAACAAAATAGAAGTGCAGGCAATTTGGGAATTATGGTTAGAGTCATTCTTTTCTATATTAAAAACTTATGGAAAGAAAAAGTAGGATAATATGCACTTTAATAACAAATAACTTTCTGAAGGTATCTGTTGAGTACATGGACACATAAGTTAAAGAAACACTTTACTTTTCAGCAACTCCCAGCCCAAGAAAATAGACTACACACAATTAGTTATCACAACTAATGAATAGCTAGATGAGAAAAAAAGAAAATTAAAAAAAGATGAAAAAAGCCTAAGAGGATAGAAGTTAAAGAAAGCAGAGGAGAGAGAGGAAAGGTGAGTGAGCAACCAGTTTCTGGTTTGGCACTAATAAGGGGATTCACATATTCATTTATAAATGTGTTCATAAGGAAGTGAAGCAGAACTGATATCAACATTATGATTTAAGAACTTCTATTCAGACTACTATATAATTGAGCCAGGACCTAGGCAACGTATTTGCTCATAGCAGCTATCTTTGTAAATACCTTGCAGTCTTTTATAAGGATGCAATGTAATCACTAAGCCTCAAAATCCATCAAAGCTGCTGTCATTCCCTCATTCCTACCCCAGACTATGGTTGTAAAATGTTCCCCCAAGAGTTCTCAAAAATGGTGGCACAGGGAGATCTTGATAGCCATCAGCCATCATAAGAGCTGTTTATGGCTGTGAATCTCCTTTTGTGCCTCAACAATAGCTACCCCTCAACTGTGCACCTTTTCTGCCTCAGCTGACAGCCTTTGTAAATTACTACTGCAGGAGCTAACAAATAGGAGCTCCTCAGCTTAGCTAGGAATACCCTCCCCTAGGAACTCCTGGGGAGGCTTCCTCTCAGAGCTATATGGTTCCTGGGTTTCCATGTCTCAGGATGCCCTTCCCTTAGGACTCTGTCCCACCTCAGAGCTGTGTGTTTCCTAGAGAAAAAAAAATGAAATAATAAACACACACATGCACACACACATACATATATACACATATTTATGTATGTATATTCATCACCTAAAATATTGTCAATAAAAGAAATATTAAGGGTGATAATAACTATAAATGTACTCAAAATGTATGAGTGAAAATTAATTTCCTGAATAGATTGCCACATATAATACCATGTATGTGAAAGCAAACTTATAATACTATACTAATAGTGTTAAAAATTTTACCTTACTGCCCAAGTTTATCCTATTACTGCTTTTTAATTTTAGTAAAATTTTAACTTTCAGATTTTAACACTGCCTTAATTTTATAATTTTAGTATTATTTTTATTAACACTATCCTTTAGGTTTCTCAGGACATAAAAAATGTTCTTAATAGATTAAACATTTAGTAATGTTCTCTACAGGTACAGAAATGAAGCAAATAAGATACTTTTACAGAAAGAATACATGTACTATTCATGGAATTGAAATAACTTTTTAAAAAAGGCTCTAGGAAGAAGTAAGAATTTTTCTTCAACAAAAAGTAAGATCATAGGGGATTGGGCTGGCACAGAAGGTACACAAACACTGAATCTCAGAGTTGTCTCCAAAGACTAGCATTCATATGTATCCAGGAAAATGTAATTTTTCTGATTCTCAGTTTTGTCATTTGTGGAGAGTGAATACTAAGCCATTCCTTTACTGCCTTACTGCTTAATTCAACCTCACATAATACTGGGGGATGTCAACACCCCAACCTCACCAATGGATATGTCACTGAAACAGAAACAAATAGAGTAAAACACACAGTGAAACTAACAGAAGTTATGAACCAAATGGATTTAACATATCTACAGAACATTCCCAATCTCCCAAAAAAGAATATACCTTCTTCTTAGCACCTCATGGAACCTTTTCCAAAATTGACCATACAATTGGACCCCAAACAAGCTTCAACAGATACAAGACTGAAATAATCCCATGCATTCTAGTAGACCACCATGGACTTAGGTTGCACTCATAGCACCTGAACAACTCTCTACTCAATTATAACTTGGTCAGGGAAGAAATAAAGAAATTAAGGTCTTTCTAGAATTCAAGGAAAATGAAAGCACAACATACCCAAATATATGGAACACAATAAAAGCAGTGCTAAGAGAAAAATTCACAGCACTAAGTGCCTTCATAAAGAAATTGGAGAGATCCTATATATACTAACAACTTAACAACATACCTGAGAACTACAGATGATGCAATCATATCCAAGAGTTGAAGGCAGGAAAAGGCCGAACTCAGGGTTGAAATCAACTAATTAAAGAAAAGGAAAACAATACAAAGAATTAACAAAATGAAGAGCCAGTTCTTTGAGAAAATCAACTAGATAGATAAGCCTTTATACATACTAAAGGGCACAGAGACAGTATCTAAATTAACAAAATTAGAACTGAAAAAGGAAGACATAACAACAGAAAAAGAGAAAATTCAAAAAAAACAGATATTACTATAAATGCCTATGCTCAAAAACTGGAAGATCTAGACAAAATGGGTGATTTTCTAGACACATACCACATGCCAAAATAAAATCAAGATCAGTTACACTAAACAGTCCCATTACCCATAAGGAAATAAAAGCAGTCATTAAAAACCTCCCAAAGAAAAAAGCCCAGGGCAAGATGGTTTTAGTGCAGAATTCTACCAAATCTTCAAAAAAGAGCTATTAATTCCTCAAACTATTCCACAAAATAGAAACAGAAGGAACACTACCTAATACATTCTATGAAGTTACAGTTACTCTGATACCGAAACCACAGAAAGAACCAAAAGAGAAAGAGAACTTCAGATGGACTTTGCTTATGAATATAGATACAAAAATACTCAATAAAATTCTAGCAAACCAAATCCAAGAACATCAAAACCATCATTCACGAGGATCAAGTGGCTTCATCCCATGGATGCAAGGATGGTTCAATCTATGAAAATCCATCAACATAATCCATTATATAAACAAACTTAAGTCACATAATCATCTCATTCGATGATGAAAAAGCCTTTGACAAAACACAACACATCTTCATGGTAAAAATATACAGAAATCAGGAATTCATGGCACATATATTAACATAATAAAAGCAATACAGGAAAGCAACAACCAACATCAAATTAAATGGAGAAAAACTATACAATCCTACTAAGATCAGAGAAGACAAGGCTGCCCTTTCTCTCGCTATCTATTCAATATAGTACTCAAAGTTCCTGTCAGAGCAATGAGACAACAAAAGGAGATCAAGGGGATACAAATTTGAAAGGGAGAATTTAAGCTATCACTATTTGCAAATAATATGATAGCATACATAAACAACCCCAAAATTTCTACCAGAGAACATCTTCAGCTTATAAACAACTTTGGCAAAGTGGCTGGATATAAAATTAACTCAAAGAAATCAGTAATATTCATTTATAAAAACAATAAATGGGCTGAGAATGAAATTAGGGAAACAACACCCTTCACAATAGCCACAAATAATATAAAATAACTTGGTATACTCTAAACAGGCAATTGAAAGGTCTGTATGAAAAAATCTTCAAGTCCCTGAAGAAAGGAATAGAGACCTGGGATGTGAAAGGCTCCTAGGATTCAATGAGGATGCTATCTGAAATGCCCAATAGTGGAGAGATGGAACCTTAAGAGTCCATCTCCATAACAAGGTAACCACCAAGAACCAAACAACCCAATAAAAAAAAAAAAACAAAAAACAGGGTATAGAACTAAACAGAGAATTCACAACAGGGGAATCTCTAATGGCTGAGAAGCACTTAAAGAAATGTTCAAAGTCCTCATTTATAAGGGAAATGCAAATCAAAACGACCCTGAGATTCTACCTTATGCCAATCAGAATAGCTAAGATCAAAACCTCAGGTGACAGCACATGTTGGTGAGAATGCAGAGAAGGAACATTCCTCCATTGTTGATAGGATTGTTGCCTGGTACAAACACTCTTAAAATCAATCTGGAGATTCTACAGAAAATTGGAACTAGATCTACTTGAACACCTAGCTATAAAACTCTTGGGCATATACCCAAAAGATGCCCCAACATGCCACAGAGGCATGTGTTCCACTATGTTCATAGCAGCCTTATTTGTGATAGCCAGAAGCTGGAAACAAACCAGATGTACTACAATAAAAGACTGGATAAATAAAATGTGGTTCATTTACACAATGGAATACAAGGATGAGTTTTGCAGGCAAATAGACAGAACTAGAAAATATCATCCTGAGTGATGTAACATAGACCCAAAAAGATATACATGGATATAAGCCAATACATATCCTACAGAATACCCAGCATACAATCCACAAAACTAAAGAAGGCTAACAATTTCAAGCACTCAAGTGAGGAGGATGCCTCAATCCCACTTTGGAGGGATAAGAAAGCAATCACAGGAGGGGGGAGAGAGGGAGGGACCTGGGTGAAAAAGGCTACAAAGAAGGAAAGAGGAGAACATAATCTGGTATTGGATGGGGGAACAGGACTGAAGCCCTGAGGGCCAGCAGAAAGAATGAGAACAAACAACCTCAGGAGGTAGGAGGTGGGGGGACCCTCTAGATTGTACCAGAGACCTGGGAGGTGAAAGGTTTTCAGGACTCAAATAGAGGGACCTTAGATGAAATGCCCTGCAATGGGAAGAGGGAACTTATAGAGTTCAGCTCCAGTAAAAGTCATCAAGTAGAGGGATGGGGTTTCAATCACACAGTCAAAAACTCTTGACCAGAATTGTTCCTGTCTGAAAGAACTGCAGGGACATAGTGAAGAGTTTGTGGGGAAAAAAAGGATGTCCAGCAACAGGCCCAAATTGATATTCAGCTCAAGGGGAGACTCTAATGCCTGACACTATTATTGGTGCTATGGTGTGCTTACAAACAAAGGTCTATCATGATTGTTCCCAGAAAGGCCCAACAAGCAGCTAGATCTCTCCCCCACTGAACCACCAAACAGGCAGTATACACCAGCTAATATGAGGCCCCAAACACATATGCAGCAGAGGACTGCAAGGTCTGGCCTCAGAGGAGATGCACTTAACTTTCAAAAGACTTGGGGTCCCAGGCAGTAGGAGGCCTTGTTGGGTAGGGACATCATCTTGGAGACAGGGGAGGAGGTGTGGAATGTAGAACAGTTAGGGGTTGGACTGGGAGGGGATAATCTGGATTGTATAAAAAGATTAAAGGATAAAAAAAAGCAAAGACTCTACCTCCAATAGATAGATATGACCCCCAGTAGAGGGAGGGGGCCACCAACCCACAGTCAAAATTTCCTTGTCTAATAGAAATGCAGGAACAAAACTGGAGCATACCCTACATGCAGTAGGCGGGCTGTCGGAACACGAACCGAGAGCACGAACAGAGGTAGCTGCCCCTTATTAAAGGACCTGGCCGCCTTTCTGCAGCTGTATTCTTGTACCGGTGGCTTCATTCCTCTCTCTGCCGGCAATCATGTTACCTATTTTTAACTCAAGATGTTTAACACAGTAGATTAACAGCTAACACACAGATGATTTGCCAAGAAAAGACACACACATATAAAAAAAACAACACAAATAGCTTACCTCTCTCACGGGTGGCACATAAACCAGGTGATACAGACGTTTCTCGCCCCTGCTACAGGCACAGGGACCAAGTTACACAATAAGGAAGGGCATCAGAAATCCGCCTGCCTCTGCCTTCCAAGTAAGACTCCAATAACCAGGCAACGCAGTTAGTCTTCACAGATTCAGATTTAACAGATTCAGACAACTTGGCCAGCTTATGCTGGACCAAGTCTAACAAATTTCTAACACGCCAGCAATGAACAACCCAAAAATAGACACACTGCCATGAGAACACAACAAACCACAGTGGCTATTTCTGACCTTTTCTCTCTAGTTTCATTGTTAACACACAAAAAGACTAACAAAAAACCCGTCTCAATCGCCAGTGCCAGCCAAGAGGGATTCCACATCCTCTCTGGCACCTAGATGAACCCCCAAACGTCTCTGGGGGTACAGCAGCTAGTGACTCTCCAGCACGTCTGCTAATCACTCATTTTGTCTCCTCTCAAGACAAAAATGGTTTACTGCCACTCACGAGACAGAAACAGCTGCCAGTCCAAACCGAAGTGCACTTTTCAGAAACCAAATAATTCAGACAGACGGGCACAAACAACTTAGAAACCAAACAACTTAAACAAACCTAGACAAAACAGCACAGGAGACATCAGACGATTTAGGCAACCCCATATATGAAAAACCAGAAACCAGTACATGAAAAAGGTCACACAACAACCAGCCAAAAAGAAAAAACCTCGGTGTCCCTTTACCTCCCAACTTGGTTCTTGGATTAAGGTGGCCGCATATCCCAGACGAGCCCACAAATGAAGAGCTCCAAACTCTCCCTTCCTCAAGCCTCAGGACATTGCGGCCACCCAAAGATCACAAGAAACCATACCTGGATGCAATCAGCAGAGGTTTATTAGGGAAAGAGCTGGCAGCCAGCGGTCTGACCAGGTACTCTCACTGGAGTCAAGGTCCGACCCCCTCGGCCAGTCCTTGGAGGGTTTTAAAGGGAAAAACCACAAACCAGGGAAGTAGGAAGGGGGTTAGTGGTTGTTAAAGATACAAAACATGAAAACAGTGGAACAATTCAGAGGTATTCACTCTAAATGATTAGTGTCATGTGGAAATCGCCCTGCATTCTTCTCAAAAATGTGGTTTTTACCATGCCATTGTTGTGCCATATCCTGCCATTTCAGATTACTATCTTTACTTTTTCCGGCTATAGGGCTATAGCCCCACCTAGGTGGTAGCATCTTTATCTGTAATCAGGAATGTCTTCCTGCCTTGGGCAAGGCTTGAGGAATGTAATCTAGCAAGTGTCCTTCACCTGGAATGTGAAGGCCTGAAATCTTATTTTCAGTTCCGCGTTCTGTAAGGCGAAAAATCTACACATATATCATAAAATGGCCTTTATAATTTTTCACTCTATAAGACCATTTCTTGCTTGCTCCCAAGTAGCCTAATGCTTGCTACACACCCTTTGCAGACATCCCCCTGCCAGGGTGCTGCTTCCCGGTTGTGATTATCCCATAGGTGATTCCACAAGTCCAGCAGAGACAGTGCCATCTCCTGGAACCTGCCTGGGACACCAAGCTATTTTTTTCCAACCACCTCTTCTGACTGAGGACCCCAGAGGTGCACGCTGAGACCCAGACAGGCACATTGATATCCAGAGACACATGCTGAAGACTCCAGAGACACATGCTGAAGACTCCAGAGACACATGCCAGACCCAGAGATGCTCACTACAGAAGACAGATCCAGACCTTCCAGCTGCAGATGAACTCTTCTGCCAAAGTCACATAGCTAAAGTTACATGTTAGTAAAGAAAAAAAATGTCTATTTAATCAGATGTTGTTACCCCCAAAATGTACCACCTGTGTTCAATTGTTTCAATGATCCCTTGCCTTCTTAACCCCCACTCCCAGCTCCCCCTACCCCATGGCTTAACTTTGCCACACCCTATGGCCTTCATAGTGTTTTCTTTTGACTCCCTCATCAAAAATTTTCACTAAAAAAGAGTGAGATGTTGGGCCATAAGGAGATGGTTTGGTCTCCCTGGTAGAGCACTGGGTTTGAGGTAGCCAGGGACCCAACAGGACATTGCTTGTCAGAGACAGCATGTATCTCCCCATGCTCCCAGATTCCAGACTACTCCATGTGGTCCACACCTCTCATTAACACAGAGTTGCCCCTCCTTTTATGAAAGAAAAGAGTGAGATGTCAGACCTGACAGGAGGTTTCAACCTTCACCCTTCAGTCACATAGGACACAGGTGCAGGCCTCAGGCCCTAGAGATTTACATAATAATGAGGTACCTGAAGGCCAGATGGTAGAGTCAATTAAGCATTCCTCCCCACCCCTCCCCCCTCTTTCCCTCCCTATTTAAATCAGGTCTGCCCTGGGTTTTTGGGGGGTGCATCCAGATCCATCCACCATCCATCATGTCAATAAACCCATTTTGGAAACCCAAGAACTTTCTAGTGTGTTGGGGCCACACTGTGAGGAACTGTGGAGCCACAACAGCAGGACCTAACTCACCCTGGAGGAACCCTGCATTCTCCAGCAAATTACCAACAGTGAAGCTGAGAATAAAGTTCAACCAGTGACTAGCCCAGTTAGGGATCCATTACATGGACCAGCACCAAACACTGACACTAGTACTCATGCCATGCTGTGCTTGCAAACAGGAGCCCACCATGGGTGTCCTCTGAAAGGCTCTACCAGCAGCTGACTGAGACTGATGCAAATACTTACAGTCAAACATTGGAGAGAGGTCTGGGACCTTATGGAAAAGTTGGGGGAAGGATTGAAGGGGCTGAAGGGGATGGCATCCCCATAGCAAGACCAACAGTATCAAACTGACTTTGACCCCTGGGAGCTCCCTGAGACTAAGCCACCAACCAAAGAATATACATGGGCTGGTCTGTGGCCCAAAGCACATATGTAACAGCAGACTGCCTTGTCTGGCCTTACTGGGAAAGGATGTGCCTGATCCTGTAGAAATTGATTCTCCAATGTAAGGGAATGCAGGGGGTGTGGTGGTGGGGTGCTTGGGTTTGTGGAGAGTAGGTGAGAGAGTACCCTCTCAGAGTCAAAATTGAAGGGGGATGGTGACTTGGAAGGGTGACTGGGAAGGTAGCAACATTTGGGATGTAAATAAAACAATTTAAAAAATGAAAAGAGAGGGGAGGGTGCTAAGGTAGGTGAAAAGAAATTGGGAAGGTGAAGAAAGCAAGAATAAAAAAAAGAGGAAGATAAGAACACAGTTGAGAAGAAAGAGGAAGAGAGAAAAGAGGGTAAGGAGATAAACAATGGTGAGGAAAGGAAGGAGGGTAGGTAGAAGGAAAGGAAATGAGAATGGCAGGAAATGAAGAAAGGTGAATGTGAAAGGAGAGGAAGAATGGGAAAGAGATAGGAAAGAAGAAGAATGGTATTTGGAGGGAAGAGCTGGGAAGGTACAGTGTGAAGAAAAAAGAGGGAAATAAGCATGCAGGGAAGGAGAGAAGACAAGAGACAAAAATGGAGAATAAAGATGGAGAATAGGAAGAAAAGGGGAATGAAGTAAGGAAAATAGAGTAGGTAGAGATGAAGAGAGGTAGAAACAAAGAAAGAAGGAATAGGAAAACAAAGGAGAGGTGTGATAGAATTGAGGAAGATGAATCAAGGATTGTGTTGTTGAAAGAAACAAGAGGCAGAGTCACGGAATGTCATGGAAAAGGAGTGTCTAGATGGAAGAGAGAAAAATGAGAGAAAGATTAGAAATGAGAGGGATGGGGGAGAATGCAGTGGAGGGAAGGGTGGGAATAAAAGGGAGTAGAAAGGAAAGGAAGATAAAAGGAGTTAGGAAAGATAAAGGGAAGGGAAAGAAGGGGATAGGAGATTGAGACTACAGGATGTTGGAGATAAGGTGGAGGAAAGAGGAAGGTCAGAGAACATGAAATAAGGAGGAAAGGGAAGGGTTAGTGGGACAGAAAGGAGGAAGATGACAGCTTATGGGAAGCTGAAGAATGTACACAGATTTTTAAGGGCTGGAGAGGTGCAGAGGGGAGTGAAAGGAGATACAGAGGGAGAGTAGCAACAGGGAAAGGGAGAGGGAAGAAATAGAAAAGTGTGAGGAGAGGAGATGGAAGGATAAAGGAGAAATAGGAAGAAGAAGAAATAGAAGGGAAGAAAATGGTAGAAGAAAAAAGAATTTAGGGAGAGGAGGAAACAGAGAGGATTGAGAGGGAGAAGAAATGAGATACAAGGAGGAAATTGGGGAGGGAGAAGAGAGCAAAAGAGGGTCAGAGGGAGAAAAGAAGTTTTAGGACCAGAGTGGACAAAAAGAGACTAAAGAAAAATGAGAGGGACAAGAGAAAAAGATGGAAGAAATGTACATACTTCTTCCATTTGTTAGGTACATGAAAAACTAGAAAAAGGCCTAATGGTTAAAACTAGGCATGGAAGTAACAAGGAAGAAATATGGATAGATAACTAGATAGATGGAACATAAATATTTAAAAAACAAAATATCCAGAAGCACAAAAAGGCCAAAACAAATCTGAATAAAAGATAATATATAATTGCTATAGCCTTTTAGAATCTTTTAAATAATTTTTCTGGATTATACTAGAAATCCCTTACATAAAATTGTCTCATGTATAAATGTTAATAAATATGTTTAAAAGCAAAATTAATGCAACTAATAAATGAGAAGAAAATAATAGTTCAAAGTTAAATAATAAAAGCAATACCTTCAAATTTAATCTGGAAAAATGGGTCAGTAGTTGAGTGGGTTGAGTGTGTGTACTGCTTTTAGAGTGGACCAGAGTTTGGTTCCCAGGTCAGGTTGCTCACAACTGCCTGTACCTCAATCTACAGGGTTTCTGATATCTTCTTCTTGAATATGCATGCACCTGCATTCATGTGTACATAATTAGAGATACAGTTTTACATTTCTAAAAAAGAAAAACCACAAATGACACAAATACATAAATGAGACATGATCATTTATCTCCATTGCTGAGTTTCACTATATTTGGAAATACCTAGGACACACACCTCTAAGTATGTCCACAAAGCCATTTCCAGAGAAACTGAGAAAGGAAGATCTATCCTAAATATATATGGCCCCATTCTCGGGGATTGAGGTCCCAAAATAAAGTAGAAAGTATGATGCTAGGAAGATGGTTCAGTTGGTACAAGTACTTGATATTCTAACATGAGGATACAAATTCAAATTCATACCACCTACATAGAATATTATAAATGAGGGTACATACCTGTAATCTCAGTATCTGGGACAGAGATATACACATACCAGGGTCCTGCTGACCAGGCAGTCTATCTTCAACAGTGGGCTTCTAGTTCAATGGGAACCCTATCAGAAAAGTAAAAAAGTAAGGTTAAGACTGGTGAAGGAAGTTATTTCCACTGGCCTCTGCATGTATAAACATGGACTCATGTACCCACACACTAAATTTACTCCCCCATATACACATGTACCATATGCTTAGACACCCAAACTAAAAATAACAAAAAACCCAAAGCAAATAAAAATGTAATAGCATAGAAAGTCAGCTATACACTGCCACTTACCCCTCTCACCTTCCTGATTGAAAATGCAATGTGACTAAGTCATGAATATTCCTGCTACCATGCTTTCTCTGGCAGGTAGGAAATTTTTTCTGAATATTTTCTTAAAATCTCCACTTCATTACTTTGCTTTGCTCTGGTATTTGATAACAGAAATGAAAGAAGTAATTAATATTAAAAAAACATAAGACCATTATTATTTACAATGGCACAAATACAAAGATATGAACTAAAATAAAAAAACACACTTTTCTACTATGTGTGTGCATACATGCATACATATGTGTTTGTGTAAATAATGGAGACCATATAATTTACAGATATATAAAGCAAATATTATATAGCAATAAAAGACTAAGTATTGAAAATATACTTTATGTAAATTAAATGGGGCTGATCTTAATGTAAAATACTTTCAAAACTTCACTCCTAGAGCAAAACCCAACTCTCTTTAATATGAAAAACATCACTAAAGTAATTTTATTCTACATAGTCCCAAAATTATACAAGTACAAAGGAAGGGAAGAAGTTGTACAGGGCAAACAAAATTAAGGACAGTAGAAATTAAAAATTGGAAACAGAAGAAAGCATAATATCCTCAGATCATCATAGAGAAATCCAAGCTCCAAGACACAAAAGACAAGAGTAATTTTAGTTTTAAATCACCAAATTCAGAATGATTCTGTAACATTCATGAAATTTTATCATCATACTGGGTAGATGGTTCAGTGGGTAAAGCTTATTTCCAGAAACACACATTAAAAAAAATCCCTAGAATGTTAGTGAAAACTTATCCCAGCCCTGGGGAGACAGACAAGAGAATCCCTGAATCCATTTCTTGAGTGCTTGATAGCCTACCTCTTTAAGTGAGGTCCAGTAAATGGCCATGTTACAAAAAAAAAAATAAATAAATAAAATAAAAAAATAAAAAAAATAAAATAAAATAAAAAGAAAAAAAGGAAAGCTCCAAAGGAACAACACCTGAGGTTGACTTCTGGTTTATCTATATATACACACAAAAGTGAACCTGTACCTGCACACAAGTAAACAAATACAAGAATGTTTATTACCAAATAATAACTTATATGAAGTAAAAGTACAGAAGATAAACGGAGGAAAAAACAGAAACTTGGTAAATTTAGGACTTTACTATCACTATTTTATGTGGATTTGGGGGACTGAACTTTATACTAAAAGACAAATCCTATGTACAAAAAAATAAGATTTACTAGCAACATATTCAGCAGTGTAAAATTACTAATATATTAAACTCTAAACTGAAACAGAGAAGTTTCTTTTCTATCTTTCACTGCAAAACATTCAATTATATAAATAAAAAAATCCAAAAGTGAGATATTTTTATGTGAAACTTCTCTGGTCACCAAGCAAATGAGAAATCGTTAATAAAATTAAAATATATTCTATTTGTCAAAGATTAATAACTACAATCCTTCCAGAACTGGCTTATAGTATATTCAACAAAAATAGATATACCTACCATGTACTTGGCATAGGTTATCAGAAATTATATTTGGTCCTCTCTTAAAAAGCAAGAAATCTGGCAACTATAAAGAAATAAAACTTGTCTCAATGAGGTTTGCAACATTTATTATTTGTGCAGCACAATGCTATGACTTATCCTGGAATTTAACTTTGTGCACTGTTAAAATTTACTTTCTAAATATTGAAAAATGACTTTTCCCTTTTAACTCTCCATTTTCTATGTTACATTTTCTTTTACTGAAAGTAATATTCAATAATACAACTCAATTTTTATTTTATTGACCCTGCATCACCTTCTGCTGGCCAGGACTGCCTGGATTGTGACATCCTCCCACTTCCTTCCACAGAAGACAGAAAATACAGAAAGCAGCTCTGTGTCATTATGCTGACCATCCAGCCTTCCCTCCCTCCTCCCATTCCTCCCCCTCTATCTTTTTCTTTCCTTATCCTACGCTTTTTTGTTCTCCTCTTCTGAGACAAACTCATTATACAGCCAAAGCTTAGAGGCCTGTTATTACCATACTACCCAGCGGACAATCAAGCCAGCTTTCTGATTAAACTCCCAAATCCTCTGTTTTTCTCCATTTATATCTTTTTGAGTTTCTCAGGAAAGCAACAATAAGCTGTCCACCCTCTCAGCTCCCTATCCTCCTACTCCTGCTACCATTTGTTTGGACAGTCCTTATAGCCCAGTGCAGGGCTCAGTCTCAGTATATTGGCAACATCTTGCCTCCACCAATGAGTCCCTGATTAACACCCCTATGGCTACATACTGCCTACTTAGCTATCACACCCTGTTTCTTCTTTTTTTTATTTGAGGTTGTCATCTCATAAATAACTCAAACTTGACTCAAATTTGCCATGCTTATGCTCTCTTCCCATCTCCACTTCCCAGAGCTGGATTATAGTCTTCCACCAGCACAGTGCTCATCAAACCACTATGCCTGATTTGCATCATTGTTTTTAACAAGAGTCCTATTATTTGGCCTAATCTCACAATTTTAATTCCAAGTCTCCACCTCCTAGTGCAGAGACTGTTGGACTGAGCCAGTACACTACTGGCCTTCTCACAGTGGTAGGTTTTCTTTTATATTTCTATTAAAACAGCCTCTTTGTAGGTCGTAATGGTGCATACCTATAATCCCAACACTTGGGAGGCAGAGGAAGACAGTTATCTGAATTTAAAACCAATCTCTGATTTGTCTACAAATCGGGCTCTAGGACAACCAGGGGCACTGAAAAATCCTGTCAAAAAAAAAAAAAAAAAAAAGAAAGAAAGAAAGAAAAAGAAAAGAAAAGAAAAAAAAACCCAAAAAACAAAAAAAAACCCCGAAAACGAAAAAACCACAGACACAAGTAGCATTCATTCTAAGAGGCATCGCTCAAACCCTCAGTGGGCGGGGCTCAACTCTAGTCAGCGGCAGGGCTCACGCGATATTTATGTATTCCCATCTTGTTTTTTTTTTTTCTTTCGTGGGAGAGGTGGGAACAAGAAAACTTTAAGTATCCCAGGCTGGGCTCAACCCCCATCTCCTCCGCGCCATGCGCCTTTCCCCCCTCCTTGCTTTCTCCTCCCACTCTCTCCCTCTCCGGGTTCTAACAGTACAAGGTCTTCGGCGGCGAACCAACTGCCTGCAACAATGCCAGGCACCATGCCAGATTTTCTACATCGAGTCTCGTCTCTCTCCGTGCTTCCCTTTCTCCCCCTCAATCTCCTCCCTTCCTCTCCTTTCTCCTTTCCTCTGTCTCTCCCTTTCCTCCTTGCCCTTTTCCTTTTTTTTTTTGAGGCAAGATACTATAATCTAGGATGAGCTCAAGACTTGTGAACCTGCTGTCATCTCATCTCTAGTGACATTGAAGGAACCATGGCCAGCCATGGCACTGTGACAGGCTCTGGCAGGTTTAGGTTTATAAAAGAGAGAGAGAGAGAGAGAGAGAGAGAGAGAGAGAGAGAGAGCGAGCGCGCGCGAGAGAGAGAGAGAGAGAGAGAAAGAAAGAGAGAGAGAGAGAGAGAGAGAGAGAGAGAGAGAGAGAGAGAGAGAGACAAAAACAAAAAAACAAAACCGGATTTCTTGGTGAGCCTCGAACTAGCCACCGATTGCCGCCATTACAGCCCTGCCCCCACCACACAGAGGGCCAATTTTATCACTATGCCCTCTTTCACTTTTAATTATTTCTGAGACAAGGTCTCTGTATACATTTCAAGATTAGCTGAAACTCACAATTCTGTCTCATTGTCGTCTTCTCCTCAGGCCTCTACTTCACAGGGCTGGAATTACAGAAAACTGCCAACCGGACACTTAAAATGGCTCTCGTCCACTTCGCGGCTTTTCTGACCGTTGAGAGAGCTTGCGTCTCTTTATATACCCCAGGAGCAATATCAAATCTCGCGATATTTGTACTCCCCCCGCCCCCGTGTCTCCACCAATCAGGAAACATGTCTCTATAGCCCAGTACAATAGTAGATCTCGTGATATTTGTACTCTCGTGTCCCCACCAATCAGTGCTGGGCTAAAACTCTCCCATCACCCCACTGCCGGCCATCTTAGGGCTGGGTTTGCAGCTTTTTTTTTCTTTTGAGGCAAGTTTTCTTTATCCAGCGCAGCTCAGACTCAAATCTCGCGATTCTTGTTCCCTTTGTCTAGTCCTATTTTTCTGTGCTAGGTTGACAGCCCTGTGCCAACACAGTGCCCAGTACACCATCATGCCATTTTTAAAACGCAGTATTATTCCGTGTATTCTAGGCCATTCTTAAACTTGTAATCCTTAGACCTTTCCTCCCTCCCCCTCAGAATAATTGTTTTATGCATGTATATGCTACCACAATGTCTGACATTTAAAACAAGACAAAGTTTTGTGCCCTACCACCAACTCCACATCTCAATGTAGCGATTACAGTCCTAAACTTTACCACCATAGCACCATGCGCAGTTTTTGTCTTTTTTTTTTTTTTTTTTTTTTTTTTTGGACTGGGAGGATGGGGGAGTTGTTGCTGCTATTGTTGATTTTTTTCCCCTTAGGTAAGATTTCATTGTATAGTTTAGGGATCAAACTTAGAATCCTCCTGCCTCCATCCCCCTGTATTCTGCCTCCATTTACAAAAGTTCTACTACTCGAGAGCACAAAACCAAAACATCTACATTTGATGGAAAACTTAAAAATTTGAGAAAGTACAAGTTTTTGCTTGCAAACACTGAGTACATGAATAGCTTAACATTTAGTATAGGGAGAAAATGTCAAAAACTATTACTAGGGAAGTTAGCCATGATGCTATATAAAATTAGAGACCACTATGTTGAGGGACACTTGGGAATTCAGATAACAAGGGGATAAAATAAGGTAAAATTGAACAAGTATTTTAAAAACAAACAGCAGACTTACAAACTAAATAACTCCACCCTCAAAATCCCCTTTTTCCACTTACCAAGACAAACTTCATCCCACAGGTAGCCTCCTGCTGTCCGACGACTGAAGTCTCTCATCTACAATATTCAGAAGCAAAGAGTCTTCAAAAACTACACAGTCTAACAGTCTCACTAGATGGTCTTAAGACATCCTCCCTAAAGTCTATGGCTCCAAATACGATCCTTGGACTCCTCAGGAAAACCAATGCTCCTCAGGAGTGAGGACCCAGGTTTCCTCAGCAAGATTTTAAAAGTTGGTTGATTTGGAGTCACAGAAAGAGCTATGTATTCCCACCTACTCCTGACCTTCAAGTACATCAATTGATCCAGATAGCCAATGAATGAGGGAGGAGGAAGAAGCCTGTACAGATAGAAGCTGCCTACTTTGTTTCAAACAGAGGGAACACATTCTACCTCATCTATTACAATGCTGGACTTAGAAAACACTACTGTCTGGGACAATCGCTAGGGGCTATTCAACTTTTTTTCTCTCTCCTTGTCTGCAAATCAATTGCAAAGTCCCCAGACTGAGATCTAAAACACAGATATAGCCACAGGGATGGTTCCACTATAAACTATGCAATAAGCCAATTTTTGTGACTTCTCTTTTGTTGTTGTTTTGAAAAATTAGAATTTAATTTAGTACTTCAGGATGCTAGTAGGTGATTTCCCACTGAGATATACCCCCAATTTTCCAATAATTTGTTTATATTTCTCTTATTCTTTTAATGTTAACAGCAGCCAGGTTTTTAATTGGTCTCTGTGGACCTGAATCTAGAAGTAGATTCTGAAGTATTTTTGTTTATTGGTTTTGTTGTTTTAATGACAGAACACTGTTTTAATAATTCCACAAGAAGCAAACATTCTAAATTGCTTATGAGATTCTCCTTGTGTCATAAAGGTATGATGACATAATGTAGAAATGTGGATGATGATGATAACTAAGGAGGTGAAATTCTTTAACAAATATTTTGTGTGTAATCTGAATGTGTTTGCAAGTGTATACATAAAAATTAAACTATATTATACTATATAGTGTATAAACTATACAATAACTTATATTCTTTATTCAGGATAATACTATATGAGTGTTATTAGGCATGCATAGGTAGTTATTTATATGAAGATATATAACTCAAACCACATATCCATATTTCATATAGATAATTATATTTTATGTAATAAAAATAAAATATGATAAAGCAAAAACTAATGTATTGGAATTGAACAAACAAATAGTACGAAAAGAACCTAAGAGAAGGGACAAGAAACAGAGACCAACTCCTTTACCCATTAAATAATCTCATACAAACACTAACCTGGAATGGATAATGATATGTGCAAAGCACACTCTTTCTACTTATACTTCCTTGAGTCCCTGGGGAGGAATTTGTTAGAGACAACCTGTTTACAGATGAGTATTCTAAGGTCTCTCTCACTTTCTGAAAAATGTCTGACTGTGGGCTTGTGTATTTGCTCTTATTTCCTGCAGGAGGAAGTTTCTCTGATAATGTCTGTCTTGGTTAGTGTTTCAATGCTATGAAGAGACACCATGACTATGGCAACTCTCATAAAGGAAAACAATTACTTTTAAAAAACATTTTAGTCCATTATTATCATGACAGCATACAAACAGACATAGAGCTGGAGAAGGAACTGAGAGTTCTACATCTTGATCCAAAGGTATCAAGAAGAAGACTGCCTTCCACATTGTGGGGAACCTGAACATAGGAGACCTCAAAGCCTACCTATAAAGTGACACACTTCTTCCAATAAGGCAAACTTAGTGCAACAAGGCCACACTTCATAATTATGCCATTCCTTGTGGGCCAAGAATTCAAACTTTTGTGTCTACGGGGACCAAACCTATTTAAACCACCACAATGCCCAAGCAAGGTAATGATCTATAAGTATAGCAGAATGTCATTTTATTGCTGCATTTTTTGAAAAAATATATTTGGTTTTGACATAGAATCATGGGCTATTTTGTCACAGGTTCTTGGCCATCCAAGCAGCGTTAACTATGTATTCCATCTTGTAGGGTAGGCCTTAAGTTATATAAGATATTGGTTAATTACAAAAACCTGTGCCATCGTTTTCCTAGCATATTGTACAAGCAAGACACAATTGTAAATAAAAGTTTTGTTGTTGGGTTAGTGGTTATGTTTCTCCTCTGTTGACATGCTGAGTACCTTCCTGTATAAAAGATGCTAGAACATAGGGTTGAATGGTATAGACAAACACCAGCACAGCTTCTCCATGTTCAATGAGTTGTGTAGTCATTGTTTTCAGCAACAGGGCCTTACCATAAGTTGAGGGAAAGCAACTTTTACTATTGGCAACAGACTGTGTTGTTTGGAGATAACTATGAGAACCCTATGGCCAACAGCTCAATTAGATGTAACTCTTTCCTATTTCTAGAAACCTCATTTAATGACAAGAGATGTCTAGTTGGGGCTGGGTCTTCCACATTATTTAGAAATTTTATTTATATATCCTGTATGTGTGTTGGGTGGGGGGTGGCTTTTACTGTGTTAGGTTTTTGTACTAGCCTTCAAATGGTCCTTAGTTTTAGCTACCTCTCTTCAAAGTGCATCAACCATCCCCCTCATCCCGCCCACTTTCCACTTATTTTTTTTATTTTAGCCTCCCACCCATGCACTCACATCTACTCTATTTTCCTTTTCTAATGAGATCTATCTGTTACATAGTAGATATTTACTCTATACCTTAACTCGGCGGTTCTACAGATTATAGCTTGGTTATCAATGACATAACATCTACTATTCAAACATTAAAAATTCATACCATATTTATCTTTTTTGGGATACCTCACTCAGAATGACTTCTCTTTAGCAATTCATTTGACCTCAAATTTCAGAATTTCATTTTTTAAATGGCTGAGTAGTAATATAATTCATAGTGTAAAGGTGTCACATTTTCTATAACCATTCTTCTGTTGAGGGACATTTAGGTTGTTTCCAATTTCTAGCTATTATGAATAAAGCATCAATGTATATGGTTGAGCAAGTATCTCTTTGGTAGGATGTAGCTTACTTTGGTTATATATCCAAGAGTCATATGGCTAGGTCTTGAAGTAGATCAATTTCCATTTTCTAAGGAACTGCCACACTGATTTCTGTGGTGGCTGTAAAAGTTTGCACTCTTACCAGCAATGGAAGAGTGCTGTCTTTGAATTGCATTCTATCCAGCATGAGCTGTCATTTGTTTTATTGAACTTAGCCATTTTGACAGGGATAAGATAAAATCTCACAGTTTTGTTTTGCATCTCACTGATGGCTAGCTAAGGACATAGAATATTTCTTTAAGTGTTTATCAGGCATTTGAGCTCTCTCTCTGAGAATTATTTGTTGATCTCGTCCCCATTTTTAATTGTGCTATTTGTTTTCTTTGTGTCAATTTTTGAGTTTGCTGATATCCAACTATGTGTAGTTGTTAAGAATCTTTTCCCATTCTGTAGGCCATTTTGCCATATAAAAGCTTTTCAGTTTCACAATATTCCATTTATTTATTTATTTATTTATTTATTTATTTATTTATATCTTAGTGCCTACACTAGTAGTGTTCTGTTCAAAGTCTTTTCCTGTACCCTGAGTTCAAGAATATTCTCCACTATTCTTTCTCTGCCTTTTAGATAATTTGGGTAAATATTTTACAATCTTACTGATTTCTCAAAGGACTAATGCTGTTTATTTGATCCTTTGTACTTTTTGTTGTTGTTGCTATTGATTATTCCTTACTATTATTTATAATACTTTTGAGTTTGATTTTTTTTGTTCTGTTCCATAGCTTTCAAGTATGCTGTTAAGTTATTCATATAAGATCTTCCAAATTTTTAATGTAGACACTAAGTGCTATGAACTTTCTTCCTAGAAGTACTCTCATTGTGACTCATAAGTTTGAGTATGCTGTGTATTGATTGTGATTCAACTCTAGAAAATCTTGAAATTCTTAATTTCTCTCTTGACCCATTTTTTTTAATTGAGTAGTGACTTGCTCAGTTTCATGAGTTTGTAAGCTTTCTGTGTTTCTATTGTTGTTGATAACCAGCTTTATTCCATGGTAGTCAGATAGGATGAATAATTCAAATTTTTTCTTCTATCTGCTGAAATTTACTTTGTATCCAAATATGTGGTCACTTTTAAAGAAAAATTTACGAGGTGCTTGGAAGACAAGATGCGGATGTGCATGTGTCTCCTCTTTTGATTTGCTGTTCTGGGATTATTTAACTTTTCTGTTTTCCTGGGTGTCTTTAAATTCTTCAGGTTAGAGTTTTCCATCTAGAGCCTACTGAAGGGCTGGATTTGTAGAAAGATACAGCTTAAATTTGGTTTATCATAGAATGCCTTATTTTCTACATTTATTGTGATTGAAAGCTGGGTATAGTAGTGTGGGCTGGCATTTGTGGTGTCTTAGAATCTATAGAACATCTGCCCAGGCCCTGGTTTTTGTGGCATTTAGTGTCTTCATTGAGAAGTTAGATGTTAGTATAATAGTTCTGCCTGTATATGTTACTTGTTTATTTTTCCTGTGCAGCTTTTAATATTTGTTCTTTATTGTATATGCTTAGTATTTTGGTTATCATATGCCAAGAGAAATATATTTTCTGAAGCTTCATTTTTACTGAAGTTTTTTTTAAAAAAACATTTTCTTTTGCTACTGATATATGATTTATGACCCAATCCCTTAATATGTAGGCCTTTGAGTCATTCAACAGTCAAGTTAGAGCACCTGGGTGAGGTTACTTAGCAATCTATATGATTTGTATTGCCTATTTTGGACATATCTGATTATCCTGCATTTTGTGTATGAGTTCCTTAGCTTACAATATTTTTAATATTTATCCACCCCACAGTACATACTAATATATTTTTCTTTTATATATTGAATAGCATACATATCTTTATAAGCATGTCAGTATGATTGTTTTTCTCCATTTATTAATATATTCATCAATGGACTTTATTGGCCATATACCTTTGCTGTTAGAATAATATTTCTTTATATATTTTCTATATAATTCCACAGACTGTATGTGTGATAGATTCCATTCTCAATCTTTGATTCCTTTTAAAAAATATTTTATGTGTATGAATGTTTTGACTGCATATATGTATGAATGTGTAACATACATGTGTACATGGATGTAAGAAGAGAGCATCAGATCTCCAGAAACTGGAGTTTCAGATGTTTCTGTGCAATTATGTGGGTGTTGGGAAGGAAACCTGGATATTCTGCAAGAGCAACAAATGCTGTTAAGCACTAAGGTATCTCTTCAGCTTTGTTTTGTTTGATTTTATAAAAGGGCATTATCTGATTAGTCTTGACGATTGTAAAATAAATTCAATCAAGAAGGAAAATGGAATGAGACTTTCACTCAGAAACTAAAAATGAGTACTCAGTCCTGGCTGCTAGAGATCTGAATCACAGTACTGGCGTTTTGTTATAGTTGTTTTGGGTGGTGATGTGGTGGTAGATTTGGAGAGCTGGCCTTGCCCCTTACCTGATATGGCACTGGGTGAGCTATCACAGCCCTTGCTGGTGTGGGTATGTAAGAACTGGTGAGGTGACCAACTTAGCTACCACTTAGGCCCAGATACAGGTTTTGGAGTTGGTCCATTCCAACATCTACTCGATTGGTGAATTGCTGGAGCATGTAAAGGGGCTGGTCATGCAGATCCAAAGCTACAGGATCTCCATGACAGAAGGCGACAACAGGATATCCAAGAGAATTCCTGTGAGGATCCAGTATTGACAGTGTAGCATGAGCCTGAGACCTGGAACCAGAACAATAAATCATTGAAATGAACATTTATTTGCAAGTAAAAATGTATAGATAAAGGTGTGCTGTGTGACATACTGTGTACACAACAGCTACTATGATGAAATGTTTTCTTTATTTTGTTTTAGTTTTTTGTTATTTTTTTGTGGGGAGTTATAAGGGCAAAGAGCAGGTATAAAGGGAAGGGGAGATAAGTGGGATGGCAATGCATCGTGTGAAATGCACAAAAAAAATCAATGAAGAGAAGAAAAAAGGCATTCATTATAAAAGCACTATGTACTTATCTTAGAATGTATGGGCAACACAGTTTGGAAAAAAAGAAAGGAAGAAAGGAGGGAAGAAAGAAACAAAGAGAAAAAGCCAAAAGGAAAGAAAAGGGAAAACTAGACACTATCACTTCATCTGGAGAAATCAACTCAATGTTTATTATATACTTTTCTGTGTTTTACTATATTATTTCCATATTTCTTAGTTTTATAATATGAGATAATGTTCATATTTTAAGTGCATTCCTTTAGTAAACTGCCTCAAAACCTTTGAGAAGAAAAACATAATACAAACCATCATAGTCTTTGGTGTTCATATTTTAAGTGCATTCTTTTAGTAAACTGCCTCAAAACCTTTGAGAAGAAAAACATAATACAAACCATCATAGTCTTTGGTGTTCATATTTTAAGTGCATTCATTTAGTAAACTGCCTCAAAACCTTTGAGAAGAAAAACATAATACAAACTATCATAGTCTTTGGTGTGGGAGCATTTTGAGCTGCTGAGTGTTTAAGTCATCATATAAAAACCTTTTCTATTGGCTTCTCTCTGTTCCTGTGTCAAAAAGCAAAATCAACAAAGGAGTAATGTATATGATGAGAGATTGTGAACTCAAAAAAATATACAGTGAGGAACATATTCAAATATTCAAACATGGAATTTTGAAAACATGTATGAATGGTATCTATTTGAGAAGTTCATTATTAACTCAGAGTTTAAATTCTATTAGGTTTGGGCACCTTAAATCTGCTAGAATTTCAAAACAAGCATTCATCATAAATCATACTATTTGGACAATACTATGAATAACAAGTCATTTTTTCTTATTAAGGGAGTAACAAAAGCCCTTGAAAAATCTCAAACTCTAGCTCATAGTCAACTCTAGTACAGGCAGAGTGTGAGTAAAAATCAGTTTAACTTCTTTCTTTCTCCCTTTATTATTTTTTTATTTATTCAGTCCTCTCCTTTTCCCTCTCTTTTTGTTTATCTGTCTTTCTTAAACTCAGTAAAAATCCAGCATCACACTGAGAACTGAGTCATTAGTGGAAGTAGTAGTAGTAGTAGTAGAGTAGTAGTTATTGATGTTATTGTGTCTGTGCAAGAGTCTGGAACCAGAGTTACAGACAGTTGTGGGGGCTCAGAATTGAACTCCAGTTCCTCCGGAAGTGCCCTTAACTGCTGAGCCATCTCTCCAGGCCTTAGAACTGACTCTTAAAAATAATATCTCTACTTCTTCAAAATCTCAATTTAAAAACACTCTAGATTCATGATGTGCACTATACTTAGAATTGAGATATTTCTCAGAGCTTCCCAGAGAGGTCCAGACTATTAATTTCATATTCCTGTCTCCTGTGATCCAGGCACATGCTGGCTATCTTCTGAAAGAGGGGCAAGAGAGGAGAAATAACTTTGCCCTTGCTCTCAGTTTTCCAGAGATTTTGGCTGGCTGAACATACAAGTGACTTACTAATATGCAATTGTGTGTCTCTCAAAGGTTCATTTAAATTTCAAAAGACCTAAAAAACATGGGATACACAAAGTTAATATTCCCTAATTCAAGAATTGCTTTTTCCCTGACATTAAGATGTGCCTTTGGAAGAAGGAGGTATCTGCTGGTTAATAGAGTCTTTTATGAATCAATAAAAGTCACCCCTCCTGTGTTTATGCAGATCACAGGAACAGTGCTTTTCTGAGTGTCCTTGAGCAGAGTGGCAGAGAAATCTTTCCTGTGAGAGATGTAACATCAATCTCTTGTGAAGAGCAAAGTTGTGGCTGAATTATGTCCACACTTGCTCCTTCTGCTGGGCTCCTTTGTGGTTATACAGTTCATTGCAGCTGTGGGCTATCTGTACATTAAAGTGTTGTCACATTGCACTGTTCTCCTTGTATTATCTTTTAAGAACTTAAAAACCATTTTCCTATTCACCTGTAGTAAAATAAATATGTTTTTAACTGACATAAGTCAATACTCAAAACTGGAATCCTAAGGGAGTAGATACTTGACACTGGAAGTTAGCCTGAATCCTCGGTTTATTTCATCATGGAGAATGTATACAATGCATTGAATTCTTGTACTTGAAGGTTCTTGGAACTAGCTTCAAAGAAGATGATAAATTAATTTGAATCTTGAGACATGGACTAGACTGTTAGTTTTATAAAGCAGAAGTTTAAAATGTTTTGTACAATTTAAAGCCCCCACAAGCCTTCATTTCTCTATCTGTAAAAAGACAGTTAAAAGTAATCCTTCACTGAGGTTGTTTTGTAGAATAAATGTTATAGAAAGTAGTAAATAAATATCAATTCTCATTTCTGTAATTGGTCATATTTTCATATTAGGAACACAAAGCACTTTCATAGCCAAGATCATCTTGGCTTAAAACTGTCTTTAATGGAAGCAGAACACAGAGAAACAAAGGGCCCCAATTTTGAGCAGGCCTAATTGTATTTCATATGACTGAATATCAGTTTCAGATCAAACCTCAATTTTTCCCTATCATTATTCTCCATATTACTACTCTGACTGAATAAGAGCCTGACAGAAAATCCACCACACAAAATGTCCTTCTCATATCTGGGAAAGTGCTCACCAAGTAGCAATTGGGTTGTGATTCACTCTGCAGTAAAGGCATGAGAAAGAAGACCTATTATCTGCTTGAATCCAGCCTCTTCAGTTGAGTTTTACACAAAATCTACTCTTTAAAATATAGCTGAATCTTACTTGGCTCAACTTTTTATGTTCATTAAATTTCTGAACACTAATTTCAGACTTAAAATAAGGATTGAAACATAGTATACAGTATAGATAGAAATGCCAAATCAAAGTGATTAAAATCTTATTTTTAATATTTTTATATTCTATGAACTAAATTTTGTTTTTCTCATACTCTATCAAGGTCAGAACTTACTGCTGTGAGTGAAACAAAGTATTAAGTCAAGAGTCGGTTGGTACATTGTAGATATGCTTCTGTAAGGTCATTGTCCACATTATTCTTTTGGTCACAAGGAAAATTATTTTGTTTGAAACTAACTGTAACTACAATATCCACTTAATATACAACAAATTCCAAATGAGGAATTCCATTATGAATATTTATGAAGTATTATATAGAATATAAGAAGAGAGGACACAAAAGTAGCTTATGAAGGCCTTAGAAGACCTGTTTTTAATTCACCATTACTGTTTTCATTTTTTAGCCATCCCCTCCTCTTCCTCCTCCTTCCCTTTCTCCTCCTTCTCTGTGTCTTTCTCCTCTCCCTAGGCTTTTTTCCTGACCCATTATTCAAGCTGTCTACCATTACTTTAGTATCTAACATGTCAGGATTGTTGAGACCCAATGGTTCAGTGGATAAGAAAACTGAGACCAAAGAAATAGGTCAGTGAATAAGAAAACTTACTACTCAAGCATAGAAACCTGAGTTTACATTCCAGTACCCAAGTAAAAGCTGACTTGAGCCAGTAACCCTAGATATGGAAGTCAGAGAAAACTTATTAGCATGCGATGGATGTCAGGTGAGCTCCTGATCCACTGAGAAAACTTTTCTCAGGGTAATAAGGTGGAAAGTGACAAAATACAGGATACCTGACCTACTCCTCTGGCTGCCCTTTTCTCTCTCTCTCTCTCTCTCTCTCTCTCTCTCTCTCTCTCTCTCTCTCTCCTACACACACACACACACACACACACACACACACACACCATAGACAAACATACCTGTAACCATATACATATACACACGAAGCTGAACTTTGTTACCTTAAGTTGGAACACATGACTAATCTTGGTCCAATAAGGTGATTAGAAGAGGTGGCATCAGTTATAGACCTTAGCAGAGCCAATGAGACAAGCTGTGAATTCTATCTATAGCTGTTTGAACTGAGACCATAAAAATTTGGAAGAAAAATTTGGCAATGTCTATTTAAATGGTCAGTCTTCCTTCTTGTCTCTATCTTGTTCATGGTAACTCATTGCTTCTTTTTGCATATCATTTCTGGCATCCTCAGTTTCCATTTGTCTATCCATTTGCCACTATTCATAGGCTTTTCTGCAGGGTTTGGTGTGCCTACTTTAATCTGACTGGTTTTTGAATTTACTATGTGTCTTTACACTAGTAGCAGAAACTGAATGGTGTCTCAGAATCCCAGTTCAAATTTTTCAGGAAAGGAGTGACTTTTAATTATGCTTAAATGGGTTATTATGAACTAACACCAATTATACAATAAGTACTTTATAGGAGTATTTACTATTATATTATTCTTCACACTGCTTGCACATTCTTATTTCAGAAATTGGCCTCACTTGTTTCCAGCCTTGCTGATGAATCTTATGCCTACTTCCCTTTACATTGTCACGTTTTCTGCTATACCATAGTTCCTTTGGTATATCCTTCTCATCCTACACTCAATGTTCCTTAGAGGTAAAAGGCATGGATGTCTGAAAGTGAACTCATTGTTATGGATGAGGTCTCCTACAGTGCCTCACTACTATAAGTGCTTCAGACATGCTTAATGAGCAGAATAGAAGACTTGCATTTAAAATACCAACTCAATGTTTTATTTAGAATAAAATTTCTTTTACTATCTGTAGCAGAAACTTAAAAAGGTTTTATTGTGACATAAGTGTTATGTCTTGCATATTGCCAATAAACATATATGTTTTTTCAAATGTGAGGCAAATATCTCCTGGGTAATTTTAGTAGTTCACCAGTAGAAAAACGAAGAAAGTTTGTTCTTTCTTTCTTTCTTTCTTTCTTTCTTTCTTTCTTTCTTTCTTTCTTTCTTTCTTTCCTTCTTTCTTTCCTTCTTTCATTTTTCCTTTCTTTCCCCTTCCCCTTTCTTCTCCACCTCTTCTTCTTCCCCCTTCTGCTTCATTTGCTTCAGCTTTGAAGATACAATGCAGGGCTTTTTGTATGCTAGGCAAACCATATATCTCTAAGCTACTTTCAAAGCTCTGATAAGTATTATTTTGAGTTAAGTTCCTTTGGGAATCAAAAGATTACTTTGGGATGAGCATCTTAGTTTCAAGTGTTTATACTTATATAGAAAACGGTATATGCAAGTAAAGTTCCTAAAGGATGTGAATTCAAGTGTTATTTAACAAAGGGATTGATAAAATCATAGGCATCAATTCCTGGTTCTGTCTTCTTTTCCTAAAACTCCATTCACTTTGCTAATATGATACAAGGATAGAATTTGAAATCTATATCATTTATTTCCCTGTCAAAGCATTTTCTGTATTATCTGGATGTTTCTCAAATACTATGCTGCTAACCTTGAGCAAAGTATAGTCTGCAGACCAAGCCCAGCCTGACATTTTCCTTTTTCATTTTAAAAACAGGGTTTCATATATTCCAGGTTAGCCTTTAATTTCCTATGAAGCCTAAGATGACCTTGAACTCTGTTTTTATTTCTTTTGACACTATTCCTGGTGCCATGTTGTGCTTTCAGACAGGACGTGGCATGGCTGTTCTATGAGAGGTTCTACCAGCATCTGACTGAGACAGATGCAAATACTCACAGCCAACCATTGTAGTGAGGTGTGGGAACCCTATAGATAAGTTAGGAGCAATATTGAAAGAACTGAAGGGGATAACTGCCCCATAGGAAGACCAACACTGTCAACTAACAAGGACTGCCTGGGAGCTCCCAGAGATTGAGCCACCAACCAAAGAACACACATTCAGGGGCTGGTCAGAGGCCCCTGGCACATTTGTAGAGCTGCCTTGTCTGGGCTCTGTGGAAGAGGATGTGCCTAATACTGTAGACTTAATGTCTCAGGGTGAGAAGATTGGGGGAGGGTCCCTCTCAGAGGTGAAGGAGAAGAGGGATTGGAAAGAACTCTGTGAGGGGACCTGGTAGGGGGCAACATTTGGGATATAAATAAATAATTAATAAAAATTCAGAAATCTCACCTGACCCCAAAACCTAGTACTCAGCAGCTGTATTTTAATCGGACCCCCTAATGATTTATGTGCACATTAAATATCTGACACCTAGGAGACACTAATAGAGATTTTCTTTTAAATAAGCTGTGTAGATTATTGGAAGTGGAAAAACACTGGGATGAAATAGGTATAGTTAGAATTCTGTTTAAACTGTTGATTGGCTTCTGTTTCCTTACCAGTAATGTGAGGATAGACCTATGTTTACCTAATACATGTATTTTATGTAGGATACTACATTTATTTCCAAGTGCTACCCTAACAAATTATCACAAATTGATATCATGAATAACAAAAATGATTTATGTTGCAGTATTAGCTGCTAGAAGCCTGCCATCAGGTTTGTATAATTATTCTCCTACTGAAGACTCTAGAAGAAAATTATTCCCTGCTTCACTAAGTTCTTATGGTCCTGAGTGTTCCTTAGCTGTTCGTTCATTATTTCAATCTCTCCTTCATTATCAATTGGCTTTTCAGTGTCTCTATGTATCCTCTCCACTTTTTATAAGGAAAATAGTCATGGCATCTAGAGTTATTCTGAAGATAAGAACATATGTTCTTTAAAATAGTAATATATATGTTTTTCTTCTTTTTTAACTGTTAATGGTTAGCTATATTTATATTTATATTTATTTAACATGCAAAGACACATTTCCTTAAGACATTTTCACACATACTTGTTATTATACTTCCTTCATATTCAATACCAATTTCCAAATATGATCACATTCTGGAATTCCAAGTAGACTTTTGAAGAGAAGATGTAATCTAACCCCTCACACGATATGCCGACATAATTTAAAAAAATTTAGTACAAAATATACACTTAAAATCTATTTTTTATCATTTTTGTTTCCTCTCTTGTATTGAGGATTGAACTCATGGTTTTATACGTGTCAAGCAAGTACTTAGCAGCTGAACTACATCAAATGTCTTATTCATTTTATTTTGAGACAGGGTCTGGCTAAGTTGCCTAAGCTAGCTTATTAACTTAGTCCACAGCCTACTGAGGACTGGAACTTGTGATAGTCCTGTATCTGTCTGTCTACCAAGTCATTTGACAGACCTGTTCTAATAGGCCTAGTGATTCTTGTACCTTCTGTGGGCTAAGAGTTGAACAGGAAATTATTACAGCAATCTCAAAGGGTCCTCTTACCATTTGGGCCAAGAACTTTCTATTTTACTAGAACACAAATAACAGGTTTTTGTTGTTGTTGTTGTTTTGCTTTTCATGATATGCATTCTAGTGCTAACCCAGGTCAGCTTTCCTTCTCTGCATTTTGGAGCAAAATTTCTTTCAAGTAAAGTAACAGATGCATATGAAGAAATAAGCCATAGGTGAGAAAAGCAATACAGTGCAATGGTTGGCACTGAAAGAGCTCATTCTTTCTTCACTACTGGTGTACCTGCCTGCAAAAGGGATTAATATTCTTAAAAAATTCCTATAGGCTATGACTTTCTATTGTATCCCTGAAGAAGAGGCTTGCCTTTACTGCCAAATGCAACAGAAAGTAAGAGGAGTACAAATTTTGAACTTTCTTTGGAGTAAATCTTGACAGGTGCTAGCTTTAAGGTAAATTGCATTTGGGAGTATCTTATCAGATACTATGGCTCTCAGTTTCAGATTGGCCAGTTGAAGTGACAACCTCATTTCCCATGACTTTTGTGTCTATAATAGCAATTCTTTTTTCTAAAGAAGTTCTGGGTTTTATGGTTCTCTTGTATTATACTCCTACTATACAAATCTGCCCTATTATACGTTAATCACCAAATTATCCATGAGTGGTACACATTGAAGTTTTGAATTTCCACTAAATAGTCTCTCTTGGAGTGTTGGGAAATCAACTCAGTAGCCAGCAAGCTAATGCTGCAATTCTCAGCACAGCACCTCTCTTGGAGCGGAAACAAATCAATAACCAAATGTGACTGAGGCTAGATTACTAACTCAATCTTCCAGTCTCCAAGGAGGAAAAAGGCGCAACCTTTAATACCAAGTAGCCTGCTGAATATGTGTATCTTACTGCCAGGAAAAAATCTGCCAAGAAGGGGAAATCTTGGTCTTAGGGAGGGATTTTAGTCTTATATTTTTCAAATTTTATTTTAGTTAAAATTATTTTGTATTTATTTTCTGATCCTGTGTTAGAACTTGATGTTATATATGGATCTTACATAAGAAGTCTCTTTTCACTTCATTTAGTATTGTAAAAAGGATAAACTTGATTTTGTTATAGAATTTGGAGGACCAAAATATATTGTCTCTCAAGTAGGTAACATGGTTGCTATGGTGATTTGAAATGAAAAATGTCCTGTATAGGCTTTTGCATTTGATCACTTGGTCTTCAGTTATTGGTGGTATTTGGTGTGGTTGTAGCATCTTTAGGACATACAGACTTGCTAGTGGAAGCATGTCACTGGAGGAGAGGTTTGAGGACTTATGACATCCCCTGACTACTAGTGTCCTCTCTATACATTCTGTGTTGTTGAGATATGATCTATCAAGTATTTTCCCTGCCATAATGGAGTTTTATGCCTATAGAACCATAAGCCAAAATATTCTCCTTCATAGATTTGGTCTTGATCATAATGTTGTAGCACAGGGAAAAAAGAAAAAAGAAAAAAGAAATTAGTAGACTTGTCTTTGAGGAATCCAACAGACTCCAGTGCTATCTGGTTCAACAGATACTGAATTAAAGCAAAGTCATCATAAAGTGATAAGATGACTTTGAATCCTGACTATATGTTAGAATCATCTGGAGAGCTTTTCAAAACTACTGATTTGCCCCAGGCTCATCACCAGAGATTCTTATTTAATTGGACCAGGGGAAGACACAAGTGTTTTAATAAAAGATCCTCAAGTGACTCCTGCTATCTGGTTGAGAAACATTGCCTTAAAGGGATAAAATAGCTTGAAGGTTTCAGGACCAAAGAATTTACTTTTCAAAGGAGGGAGAAGAGTGGCTATACAAGGAGGCTTTGGAGAAAAGCATGCGTTTGAAATGTTCTAAAATCTGGACGTGCCCAACATGGTAGCCACTGACTACTATGGGATGTTGAATACTAGAAAATGTGGCTGGTATAACCAGGGAACTAAAATTTTAATGTAGATCAGTTTAAATATGAATACGTACTTGCTTTTATTGGCAACTATATAGAACAGTACACCTATAGACTAGTGATCAAGTAATAAATGTTTTATATAAATAGCCAAATAGTAAATAATTTAGGTCTTGTTACTTACATGGATTTTGTCATCAGCACTTTGTATCATTATAATGTAGGGGAAAAGCATAAATGATGCATAAATGAATGAGGTATAAATGCATTCCACTCATCGTTCGCAAAATCAGGTAAGGAGTTGAATTCAGGCTTAGCATTATGCTTTGGCGACATCTGCTTTAGAGAACTATCTGGTAATTCTTAAAATAACCTGAAGCTTATTTTTCAGACTAAAGCCCATGCATTTATTGAACTTTGATATATTCTGAATAAAGCATTAGTTTTGCTTTTAAAACTGTTATTTTTAATTATTTCTGTGTATGTGTGTACAGGAGGAGGTGCATATGTGCACATGATTGCAGGTCAGGAGACATCCAATTCCATGGAGATGGCATTATAGGCAATTGTAAGGCGCCTGATATTGGTGCTGGGAATTGATCTGAGGTCTTCTGGAAGAACAACAACAAAAAAAAATGTTCTCTTAAATGCTGAGACATCTCTTCAATCTCTAGTTTTGCCTTTAATCCAATAAAATTTTCCAAAAAAATTGTCTTGAACTCACATATAAGTTGACATAAGCCATATACTGCAGGATAACCATGGTACAATCCACAGACTCAAAGAAACTGGGTAGTAAGGAGGACTCAATGAAACATGCATGAATCTCACTCAGAAAAGGAAACAAAGTAGTGGATAGAGAGAGGGAACTAGAGGGGAGAAGAGGTAAGGAAGGAAAAGGAGATGACAGTGTGAGGAGCGAGCTGGGAGTGAGAGTGCAAATTCGTGAGGGTCATCTCTGGGACAAGCTGGAGCCTGGGACTGGAGATGTCCCAGGGAGTCTATTGAAGTGACTCTAGTTGAGACTCCTAGCAGCAGGGGATTTGGAGACTGAAGTGGCCACCTCCTGTAGCCAGAGTGGACTTCCAGAGGAGGGAGGGGTATATCAACTCATTCACAAAACCTTCAAAGTTTTTCCTGCCTACAAAATATGGAGGGATATAAAAATGGAGCAGAGATTGAGGGAACAGACAACCAATGGTCTTCATATGGGTCCCCTAACAATTGGAACAGGGGCTCTCTCTGACTCTGTTCCTGCCATTGGATCCTCTTCCCCTAACTGGACTGCTTGGTTAGACCTCAGCAAAAAAGGATGCACCTAGTCTTGCTGGAACTAGATGTCCCAGGATAGAGTGGTACCCAAGAGGAGGGGATCCATCCTCTTTGAGGAGAACAGGAGCGGGAAATAGGGGGAAGACTTTTTAAGGGCAGGACTTGGAGGAGAGGAGGGAGGGCTGTGATCAGGATATAAAGTGAATAAAAAGTAAATTATTGAAAAAATGTGAAACCTAAAATTTTATATTGTTATATAAAATTAGTGTCATGACAGAGATTTATTTCTGCCACTTTAGTGGATAGCTGTTTTATACACACACACACACACACACACACACAATGTTTAATATGCTTTTTATTTGTACTACCATTATTTTCATAGAATTAGTTCCTGCATTCCACAATGCAGTAAATATTTTTAAAATACAAACACTTTAATTTGGTGAGTGGAGTAACAGGGTTATTTTATTTTGCACGTGTATTCTATAAACACATGGAAAGATGTAAAGTCAGTTTCTATTGATTTACTTTTGCTATTGTGTTCATAAACACTGCATAGAATAATTTTTATGTACGTTTTATTAAGTTAGCAATATTTTCCATGTTATCTATCTATCTTAACATGATGGATGGCATGCTGGGGTATTATAAATTTGAATCATTCACTAATAAAAACAATAGGGAGTTTTATCATAATCACTCATTGTATTAAGCACAAAGTGATTTTCTCTAAAATGAACAATCTTAAGATAATCACATTTTATGGACACAAATGATTTCACATTCTTTGTTAATATAATCTGAGTAAAAATCATTATTATGCCATTTTAACAATTGATCATTGTGAAATGGCTGTAAATATGCTGATAAATGTGATAAACATTAATGAAACACTAGCCAGAAGCTAATATGTCCTGGTAAGGAGCATTAGGGAACAGTGGTACAGCCAAAATGGCTTTAGATAAGTAATATGGTAAGACTTCACAATATAGAATATAACAAATCAGTTTCCATTATTACACTCGAGGCACCTAGTGGTTCCAATAGTTATTTTCAAAGAGAACACAGTA
Organism: Arvicanthis niloticus; assembly: GCF_011762505.2. Lineage (NCBI taxonomy): Eukaryota > Metazoa > Chordata > Mammalia > Rodentia > Muridae > Arvicanthis > Arvicanthis niloticus. The sequence continues at coordinate 122,587,948 of NC_047679.1, forward strand.
AACACAATGAATTTTTGTTCATTTCTGGATGAAAATAGTATCGAATACATACCTACATATACGTATATGCTATATGTACACATATATACATATGATGGATTTGGCATGGGAAGGAAGGAATTACTTGGGCAAAAGTGATACTTGTAGTCTTGAGAAGTACATTGTCATGACTAATTAAATAAGAGGAAGATATTCAGCTGTGGAGCAGGAACTAACTTCAGTGATTTGCTATATAAGGACCAAAGG